>NC_092155.1:41106166-41291166 GCF_045791955.1 Oncorhynchus clarkii lewisi | reverse complement strand
CCAGGCCCAGCTCCAGCTCGACAGAGCTAAGGTGCGTTTTGTTATGAAACGCACACACACACACATACTCACAGATGAACGCACGCACGGACGCACACACACACACACACACTATTGGTAACGCTAACTGAAATGTTGTTTGTTGTCGGTCCCTGCAGTCTAAACCTGTAGCGTTTGCGGTAAAGACCAACGTGGCTTTCTGTGGGGCTCTGGATGAGGACTGTCCCGTTCAAGGAGCTGCAATCAACTTCGAAGCCAAAGACTTCCTGCACATTAAGGAGGTGAGGAACTGTGGATGGAGGACAGTACTCACTCTTCTCACCCCTCTCCCCTCTGTTCATCATGGAAACAACAGCCGCTGTGGAAAGCATCCACACGGTCATTCCACGTAATTATGTTAATCGGGTTAGATGTTATCTGATTTGTATCGTGCTGTGTTAGGTGATATTGAGACATACTGTCCATTGTACTTCCAGAAGTAGCTACAATAATGACCTGGATCAAGCAGTGCCCATGGTGTAATGTTGAGTTATGTTGTTGTAACAGAAGTACAACAATGATTGGTGGATTGGTCGTCTGGTGAAGGAGGGGGCAGACATCACCTTCATCCCCAGCCCTTTACGCCTGGAGGCTATGAGACTCAAACACGAGCAAAGGTGAACCAACACGTCCTGATGTTTGTAAGAATATGGGACATTAGAGGAATATCACGGTCATAATTTCATATTGTAACGTATCCTCGAACTAACATTGAACTGGGCTTCTTCATAATTAACCCGTCACCTTTGTTCTGAAATGTCTGTTGTGCAGGAAAAGAGGGGGGAACTCTTCCTCCAGTCTGGGTGACATGGTGTCTGGGAGCTGGAGGACAACGCCACCATCTGGTGGTGAGTATAAGCATTACACCCTGAGACCTTTTTCTCGGGAATCGAATACTGTATTATAAATTCAATCTTCAATCTTTCTTCTCACTCACTGATATAATATCTTATGTCACTGATTGTACTTTTCTCGTATTCAAAAGACAAACCGAAGCAAAAGCAGGTACGTTTTTAATGTCGTCTTCTCTATATAAAAAAAACCATGAATCTGTTTCAAAGGGTGAAAGCGACAGGAACTTTGACTGACACGCTCTCTGTCTTTCTCTTGATCTCTTTATCTCTTGTTTCACACAGGAACACATTCCTCCGTATGACGTGGTCCCGTCTATGCGGCCGGTGGTCTTAGTGGGGCCGTCACTGAAGGGGTATGAGGTAAGTGTCTCTCGCTCCCTCGCCCTTCTAGCAAGGCCAAGAACAACGTTTCTACTAGGGGAAGGCAACCTTTGGTCCTTCTACTTTGGAGGACTGAATTACACTTGCAAATGGCGGTCAGCTAAGCTAACCGTCTGAAGGAGCGGTTGGTTGAGAAACACGATCCTAGAACCAGTTCAGAACCGCCTCTTGTCAGCTCCATCTAGTGATAACGATTCACATTTCTCTCTCGGCTCCACAGCTGAATAATAACATCCCAATTCAGACAGTGGAAGGAACACCAAGCATGGCTAATTCATTGATCTATTTTTAGATGCTTCTTTCATCTGGGGTTCAGTTTCAATTAATTTCAAAGTACACTGAGTGTATAGAACACGAGTACACCTGCTCTTTCCACAACATAGACTGGCCAGGTGCATCCAGGGGAAAGATAGGATCCCTTATTGATGTCACCTGTTAAATCCACTTCCATCAGTGTAGATGAAGGGGAGGAGACGGGTTAAAGAAGGATTTTTTTTAACCCTTGAGACAATTGAGACATGGATTGTGTATGTGTGCCATTCAGAGGGTGAATGGGCAAGACAAAATATTGAAGTGCCTTTGAACGGGGTATGGTAGTATGTGCCAGGCGCACCGGTTCGAGAACTGCAACGCTGCAGGGTTTTTCACGCTCAACAGTTTACCGTGTGTATCAAGAATGGTCCATCACCCAAAGGTCATCAAGCCAACGGCAGGCCAGTGGTTGAAAACGGGTCATTGATAAAAGACGACAAAGGAGACTGACACGAATTGTGCAGAGCAACAGACAGTTAGTCAACTGACAGTCCATTACAACATTGGTGCCCAAAGATCCATAGAAGAGTGCACAACATGTTGTACCCAGACACGAATGGGGTTTGGCAGCCGATGACCTTACAGAGTTCCCACTTCTTTGAGCAAAAAACAAGAAACTGCAGTTGCTGTGGGCTAAAGAACAAAAACCCTGGACACTGGAGAATTGGAAAAACATTGCCTGGTCTGATGAATCCCGGGTTCCTGCTGTTACACGCTGATGTGAGGACTAGGGTGTGGAGAAAACCACGGGTACATGCATCCATCATGTCGTGTGTCAACATTGCAGGCTGGTGGTGGTGGTGTGATGGTGTGGGGTGTGTTTTCATGGCACATATTGGGCACCTTGATAAAAGTGGAGCAACGTTTGAATAGCACAGGACATCTGAACATCATAGCCAATCAGGTGCATCCCTTCATGGCAGCAGTGTATCCATCTACTAATATAATGCTTCATGCCACAAGACTAGGATTGTCCAGGAATGGTTCCACGAACATGACAGTGAATTCAGCTTACTGCAGTGGCCTGTCCAGTCACCAGATCTCAATCTAATTGCCCCGACGAATTGAGGCTGTTCTGAGGGCAACAGGATTCCTCACACAGTGGTTGATTATATCTTGCCAAGTGTGCCTATTGATGCTGGGGGCTTAGACTTAGAAGCAATGGTGGTAGAGTTGTACGTTTGTTCCACTGATGCTGAGATAGTTTGATTGACAATGATATGCATCCAAGATCTCTTTGTCTTTCTCTACCCTCTCTCAGGTGACAGATATGATGCAGAAAGCTCTGTTTGACTTCCTGAAACACAGGTTCGACGGAAGGTTAGTGCTGTATATACAGGCATCCTGGCTAATCGTCAGCTGCACATTAAAGTAGCTAGTTGTTTATTAACATTTGCGTCATTTAGCAGACGCTCTTATCCAGAGAGACAATTAGGGTTAAGTGCCTTGCTCAAGGGCACAAACAGGTTTTTCATCTAGTCGGCTCGGGAATTTGAACCAACGACCTTTCGGGTTACTGGCCCAACGCTCTTAACCGCTAGGCTACTTCTCTCTTCTATGTAAATCTATGACACAGGTGTTCTTTTGTTTGCTCGCCCTCAGTTTGATCTCTCTCTGAACCTCCATGACATTCATCGCTGTGATCTTTTTTTTTGTCTGTAGTGTGTATTAGCAGCGTATTTGTAGTCGGTGTTGTTTATTGTGGGTTGATCCTGTTTTGTTTCGGACACCTGCAGAATCTCCATCACACGCGTTACGGCAGACCTATCTCTGGCCAAGAGATCTGTGCTCAACAAGAGGCCAATCATGGAGAGATCCAATACTCGCTCCAGCCTGGGTGAGTGCACACACACACACCAGTGGAGGCTGCTGAGGGGAGGACGGCTCATAATAATGGCTGGACTTGAGTGAATGGAACAGCATCAAACCATGTGTTTGATGTATTTGATACCATTCCACTCATTACCACAAGCCTGTCCTCCCCAAATAATGTGCCACCAACCTCCTGTGACACACACATGCACACACACACACACATTCCCTTTAACATGCACATTTGTTCATGTAAACACTATTAAGTGTGTAAGCGTCCAAAGTGCATTGATTGATCTCTAGGTTAGGTAATGTTATGTTATGTATCTCTCTCCCCTACAGCCGAGGTCCAGAGTGAGATAGAGAGGATATTTGAGCTAGCCAAAACCCTCCAGCTGGTGGTTCTGGATGCAGACACCATCAACCACCCGGCCCAGCTAGCCAAGACTTCCTTGGCCCCTATCATTGTATACGTCAAAGTGTCCTCCCCAAAGGTACATAGCTAGACAACCTCACTTCGTACATGTCCTGCAGATGTAGTGTGAGTGGACTTAGATGAAGATATCTTTTCATCTTTTGAATTTCTCTTCTTTATGAAGCCTTTATAAAGCCTTCTTTATAAAGCTACCCTCTCTCCCTGTCTCTTTCCTTCTCTTTTCCCTCTCTCTCTCTCTCTCTTGCTCACTCTCTCCATCCCCCCCTTTTTTCTCTCTCCTCCCCTTTTTCTGTCTCCTTCCCTTTTTCTGTCTCTCTCCTCCTCTTTTCCTCTCTCTCCTCCCCCCCCCCTTTTTTATATCTCTCCCCCCTTTCTCTCTCTCCTCCCCCTTTTCTCTCGCTCTCCTCCCCTTTTTCTGTCTCTCCTCCCCTCTCTCTCTCAGGTGCTCCAGAGGCTAATCAAGTCCCGGGGGAAGTCTCAGAGCAAACACCTGAACGTGCAGATGATGGCCGGAGACAAACTGTCTCAATGCCCCCCTGTACGTGGACACCCCATCATACAGTAGTATTCACAGCTACTATTACAATTAAACCAACTGTCTGAAATTGATCTCCCTCCCACTGTTCCTTCATAGGAGATGTTTGATGTAATTTTGGATGAGAACCAATTGGAGGATGCG
Organism: Oncorhynchus clarkii lewisi; assembly: GCF_045791955.1. Taxonomy (NCBI): domain Eukaryota; kingdom Metazoa; phylum Chordata; class Actinopteri; order Salmoniformes; family Salmonidae; genus Oncorhynchus; species Oncorhynchus clarkii. The sequence continues at coordinate 41,286,653 of NC_092155.1, read as the reverse complement.
TGTGAGCACTTGGCTGAATACCTAGAGGTGTACTGGCGCGCCACTCATCTTCCCGACACCACCCCCATCAACCCGCTATTAGAGCAGAACCTCATGACCCCGCCCTCAGCCAACTCTAGCCTACAGGTGAGATGCTTCTATGTGGATGGAGGAGGGAAGGTAGAGGGGAACAGAGACAATTGGAGATGGGAGAATGGAAAAAGGACAGATAATGGGATAGTGAGGTTTTTGTAGGGCAGTGTTTCTTCATCCTGTTCCCGGGGAACCAAAGGGGGGGCACATTTTGTTTTTTGCCTTAGCATTTACACGCCTGATTCAAATCGTCAAAGATGATGAGTTGATCATTTGAATCAGCTGTGTAGTGCTAGGGCAAAAACAAAAATGTGCCCCCCTTTGAGTCCCCAGGACCAGGAGGATGAAACACTGCTTTATTGGGAGGGGGGTTGTTTATGTGGTTGTTGTGTGTTGCATCTGTCCTTACAGTACTATACCAGATTCCCTCTATCCCCTTTCTCATGTCTGTCTGTTTATCCGTCTTCTCACTCATCCCTGCTTAACGTTTTTGCAGTTTTCTGAAACACAGGAATTAATTGAATGATCGCTCACCGTACGGGGTGAGTAGGAGGGTTTATGTATGTACATTACTTCTCCACCCGATAACCCCTACCACCCCTTAACCCCCACCCCACCCCTCCACACCAACCACACTCGGTGGAATAAGATCGACCGATGTGTCTTATTTCCCTCTCACACAATAACCCCCCCCCCCCCCCACACACACACAAGCCACGGATACCTACAGAATGTAGACCCCTTCCCATCTCTTATCCACCTGCCACCTCACAGTCTTTGCACATTTGATTGACACTGTGCCTCAAACTTCAAAAGTTATATGATGAGATCCAAAAAAAGCAGCAGCAGGTTCAGGGCTTGATATAGAGAAAGTCATGTGACAGGCTATATGAATGTAATGAAGTCTGCTAAATGGCATACACAGGTAACTGCCAAGATAAAAGGAAACACCAACATAAAGTCTCTTAATAGGAGGTTGGGCCACCGTGAGCCAGAACAGCTTCAACGAATCGTAGCCTAGATTCTACAAGTATCTGGGCCTCTATTGGAGGGATGCGACACAATTCTTCCACGAGAAATTCCGTCATTTGGTGTTTGGTGGTGGAAAATGCTTTCTCCATTTGCCACTCCAGAATCTCCCATAAGTGTTCAATTGGGTTGAGATCTGGTGACTGAGACACACAGACGTGCGCTCCCTTTAAAACCCCTTTAAGACCCCTCTTTCTAAGTCACCGTGATCTATTCTAGCCATGGAAGCCAAAATAATGGGCAACTGGGCATTTTTTTATACATGACCCTAAGCACGATGGGAGGTCAATTGCTTAATTAACTCAGGAACCACACCTGTGTGGAAGCACTTGCTTTCAACATACTTTGTGTCCCTCATTTACTCAAGTGTTTCCATTATTTTGGCAGTTACCTGTACGCCATAATGCACAGTGGACGTACTATAGATCTGCGGTAAACAAAGGGAGCCGTACCATGACCATACTCATGCTTTGTGAATGGCACACTCTCTCACGCTGGCACAGAATGCTACCCTGAATGAAACCTTTGGTGCGCGTAAAGTGATTGAAATGATTGTCAAATTGAAGCACGACGGAACAATGCATAAGCAATGTAATGGTTGCGATTGGTCCAGTGGAAAGGATAGTGTTAAGAAGTGATCTCAATGCGATTGGTTAAGAAAAAAATGCAAACCATGCCAATTTAAGTTAACAATGTTCTTAACACTGTAATGCCATGTTATCCATTTAACTGCTCGACCGTCATTGGCGGTATATCCTTCGTGTAGAGTAGTGTCCATTTTAGGGGATTCGGAGCGCAAGAATTTCACTGTACGTCATTACATCTGCAACCCTGTACATGTGACTATTAAACTCTCTAATCTAATCTTACAGTGCACTCGGGAAGTATTCAGACCCCTTGACTTTTTTTCACATTTTGTTACGTTACAGCTTTATTCTAAAATGGATTAAGTGAACCATCAATCTACACACAATACCCCATAATGACAAAACGAAAACAGTTTTTTTTAATAGAAAAAACAGAAATACCTTATTCACATAAGTATTCAGGCCCTTTGCTATGAGACTCGAAATTGAGCTCAGGTGCGTCCTGTTTCCATTGATCATCCTTGAGATGTTTCTACGACTTGATTGGAGTCCACCTGTGGTAAATTCAATTGATAGGACATGAGCACACCCGTCTCTATAAAGTCCCACAGTTGGCAGTGCATGTCAGAGCAAAAAACAAGCCATAAGGTTGAAGGAATTGTCAGTAGAGCTCCGAGACAAGATTGTGTCGAGGCACAGATCTGGTGAAGGGTACCAAAACATTTCTGCAGCATTGAAGGCCCCCAAGGACACAGTGGCCTTCATCGTTCTTAAATAGAAGAAGTTGAGAACCACCAAGACTCTTCCTAGAGCTGGGTGCCCGGCCAAACTGAGCAAATGGGGGAGAAGGGCCTTGATCAGGGAGGTGACCAAGAACCGATGGTCACTCTGACAGCCCGCTTGAGTTTGCCAAAAGCCATCTAAAGGACTCAGACCATAAGAAACAAGACTCTCTCGTCTGATGAATCTGGAGGAAACCTGCCCCCATACCTACGGTGAAGCATGGTGGTGGCAGCATCATGCAGTGGGGATGTTTTTCAGCAGCAGGGACTGTGAGACTAGTTAGGATTGAGGGAAAGATGGAGCACAGTTGTATTCATTTTTATTTTATTTCACCTTTATTTAACCAGGTAGGGCAACTGAGAACAAGTTCTCATTTACAACTGTGACCTGGTCAAGATAGAGCAAAGCAGTGCGACACAAACAACAGAGCTACACATGGGATAAACAAACGTACAGTCATTAACACAATAGAAAAGTATATATACAGTGTGTGCAAATGTAGTAAGATTAGGGAGGTAAGGCAAAAAAATAGGCCATAGTGGCGAAATAATTACAATTTAGCAATTAAACACTGGACTGATTGATGCGCAGAAGATGAATGTGCAAGTAGAGATACTGGAGTGCAAAGGAGCAAAAAATAACAACATGGGAATGAGGGTGGGCTATTTACAGATGGGCTCTGTAGAGGTGCAATGGTCAGTAAGCTGCTGACAGCTGATGCTTAAAGTTAGTGAGGGAGATGTAAGTCTCCAGCGTCAGTGATTTTTCCAATTCGTTCCAGTTATTGGCAGCAGAGAACTGGGGCTGGGGCTGCCAAAGGAGGAGTTGGCTTTGGGGGTGACCAGTGAAATATACCTGCTGTAGCGCGTACTACGGGTGGGTGCTGCTGTGGTGACCAGTGAGTTGAGATAAGGTGGGGCTTTACCTAGCAAAGACTTATAGATGACCTGGAGCCAGTGGGTTTGGCAACGAATATGAAGTAAGGGCCAGCAAACGAGAGCATACAGGTCGCAGTGGTGGGTAGTATATGGGGCTTTGGTGATAAAACGGATGGCACTGTGAGACTGCATCCAGTTTGCTGAGTAGATTGTTGGAGGCTATTTTGTAAATGACATCGCCAAAGTCAAGGATCGGTAAGATAGTCTGTTTTACGAGGGTATGTTTGGCAGTGAAGGATGCTTTGTTGCGAAATAGGAAGCCGATTCTAGATTTATTTTTGGATTGGAGATGCTTAATGTGAGTCTGGAAGGAGAGTTTATAGTCTAACCAGACACCTAGGTATTTGTAGTTGTCCACATATTCTAAGTCAGAACCGCCCAGAGTAGTGATGCTAGACGGGCGGGCGGGTGAGGGCAGCGATCGGTTGAAGAGCATGCATTTAGTTTTTCTTGCATTCAAGAGCAGTTGGAGGCCACGGAAGGAGAGTTGTATGGCATTGAAGCTCGTCTGGAAGTTTGTTAACACAGTGTCCGAAGACGGGCCAGAAGTATACAGAATGGTGTTGTCTGCGTAGAGGTGGATCAGAGAATCAGCAGCAGCAAGAGTGACATCATTGATGTATACAGACAAAAGAGTTGGCCAGAGAATTGAACCCTGTGGCACCCCCATAGAGACTGCCAGAGGTCCAGACAACAGGCCCTCCGATTTGACACACTGAACACTGTCTGATGAGTAGTTGGTGAACCAGGCGAGACAGTCATTTGAGAAACCAAGGATATTGAGTCTGCCGATAAGAATGTGGTGATTGACAGAGTCGAAAGCCTTGGCCAGGTAGATGAATACGGCTGCACAGTATTGTCTTTTATCAATGGCGGTTATGATATCGTTTAGGACCTTGAGCGTGGCTGGGGTGCACCCATGACCAGCTCGGAAACCAGATTGTATAGCGGAGAAGGTACAGTGGGATTCGAAATGTTCGGTGATCTGTTAGAAGGCAGGGTAGGATAGATATAGGTCTGTAACAGTTGGGGTCTAGAGTGTCACCCCCTTTGAAGAGGGGGATGACCGCGGCAGCTTTCCAATCTTTAGGGATCTCAGACGATACGAAAGAGAGGTTGAACAGGCTAGTAATAGGGGTTGCAACAATTGTGGTGGATAATTTTAGAAAGATAGTGTCCAGATTGTCTAGCTAAGCTGATTTGTAGGGGTCCAGATTTTGCAGCTCTTCAAAACATTTCAGAAAACAATCTGGATTTGGGTGAAGGAGAAATGGGGAGGCTTGGGCAAGTTGCTGTGGGGGGTGCAGAGCCTTTGACCGGGGGAAGGGGTAGCCAGGTGGAAAGCATGGCCAGCCGTAGAAAAATGCTTATTGAAATGTTCAATTATTGTAGATTTATAAGTGGTGACAGTGTTTCCTAGAGTCAGTGCAGTGGGCAGCTGGGAGGAGGGTGCTGTTGCAGATCGCGGGGGCTATTCGATGCTAATGCAGTATGCCACATGATGTTTTTGTGCTGGTCAAGGGCAGTCAGGTCTGGAGTGAACAAAGCATTTTTAAAGAATAACCAGGCATCCTCTACTGACGGAATGAGGTCAATATCCTTCCAGGATTTTTATTTTTTATTTTACCTTTATTTAACCAGGCAAGTCAGTTAAGAACAAATTCTTATTTTCAATGACGGCCTGGGAACAGTGGGTTAACTGCCTGTTCAGGGGCAGAACGACAGATTTGTACCTTGTCAGCTCGGGGGTTTGAACTCGCAACCTTCCGGTTACTAGTCCAACGCTCTAACCACTAGGCTACGCTGCCGCCCCAATAGCCGGGGCAGGTCGATTAGAAGGGCCTGCTCGCTGAAGTGTTTTAGGGAGCATTTGACAGTGATGAGTGGTGGTCGTTTGACCCATTACCCACAATGAGGCAATGATCGCTGAGATCCTGGTTGAAGACAGCGGAGGTGTATTTAAGAGTGCATTTTGGTCAGGATTTAGGGTTGTACCTGGTGGGTCCCATGATAATTTGTGTGAGATTGAGGGCATCTAGTTTAGATTGTAGGATGGCCGGGGTGTTAAGCATATCCCAGTTTAGGTCACCTAATAGTGCAAACTCTGAAAAAAAGAACAGAGAGATCCTTGATGAAAATCTGCTCCAGAGCGCTCAGGACCTGGGGCGAAGGTTCACCTTCCAACAGGACAACGACCCTAAGCACACAGCCAAGACAACATAGGAGTGGCTTCAGGACAAGTCTCCGAATGTCCTTAAGTGGCTCAGCCAGAGCCCGGACTTGAACCTGATCGAACATCTCTGGAGAGACCTGAAAATATCTGTGTAGTGACAATCCCCATCCAACCTGACAGATCTTGACAGAATCTGCAGAGAAGAATGGGAGAAACTCCTCAAATACTGGTGTGCCAAGCTTGTAGCGTCATACCTAAGAAGACTCGAGGCTGTAATCGCTGCCAAAGGTGCTTCAACAGAGTACGGAGTAAAGGGTCTGAATACTTATGTAAATGTGATATTTCAGTTTTATTTTTAATGTGCAAAAATGTGATTAATGAGGGGGGGGGGGGAAACGATTTAATATATTTTAGAATAAGGCTGTAATGGAACAAAATGTGGAAAAAGTCAAGGGGTCTGAATACTTTCCGAACACACTGTACGTGTGATGTGTGTCCACGTGTGGTATGTGTGATGTGTGCACACGTGTGTGCCCACGTGTGGTAGTAAAAAGAGCAGGTTACTTTAGGAATCTGTCTCAGACCCTGTGATGGAGATCTTTTTTATTATCTCCCTCCCCCTCCCCCCTCTCCAACACCAAACCCCAGACCCAGAATAAGAACCAGCCCCCAGTGCAGCACAGCAGTGTGGGGGTGGAGGGTGAGGAGGTGGAGGCCCACTCCCCTCTGGAGCAGGACAGCCTGATGCCGTCTGAAGAAGGCAGCGACTCCCTGTCCCGCGGCCTCCTTGGGGGCCCACGCCTCCGGGGGGACGAGGAGGACGAGGAGCTGGTGGAGGAATTAGAAGAGGAACTAGATGAGGAGGATGAGTTTGAGTCCCCTTGCCACGCCCAAACTTACAGGGACAGGTACCCCCCTCACCGCGGTCACCGCGGGGGCGTCCACAGCACCAACGGGCATGAATCACAGGACAGGCTGCTCCAGCGCGATGCCCAGCAGGGGCACAACCAGCGCAACAACTGCCAACGCAGCCGCCCCTGGCCCCGAGACAACTACTGACATTTCTAACGTACCCTGGCCCCAAGACAACTACTGACATCTCTAGCATACCACTGGCCCCGAGACAACTACTGACATCTCTAACGTACCCCTGGCCCCAAGACAACTACTGACATCTCTAGCATACCACTGGCCCCGAGACAACTACTGACATTTCTATTGTACCCCTGGCCCCAAGACAACTACTGACATTTCTAACGTACCCTGGCCCCAAGACAACTACTGACATCTCTAGCATACCACTGGCCCCGAGACAACTACTGACATTTCTAACGTACCCTGGCCCCAAGACAACTACTGACATCTCTAACGTACCCCTGGCCCCAAGACAACTACTGACATCTCTAACGTACCCTGGCCCCAAGACAACTACTGACATCTCTAACGTACCCCTGGCCCCAAGACAACTACTGACATCTCTAACGTACCCCTGGCCCCAAGACAACTACTGACATCTCTAACGTACCCCTGGCCCCAAGACACTACTGACATTTCTAACGTACCCTGGCCCCAAGACAACTACTGACATCTCTAGCATACCACTGGCCCCGAGACAACTACTGACATTTCTAACGTACCCTGGCCCCAAGACAACTACTGACATCTCTAACGTACCCCTGGCCCCAAGACAACTACTGACATCTCTAACGTACCACTGGCCCCAAGACAATTACTGACATCTCTAACGTACCACTGGCCCCAAGACAACTACTGACATCTCTAATGTACCCCTGGCCCCAAGACAACTACTGACATCTCTAACGTACCCCTGGCCCCAAGACAACTACTGACATCTCTAACGTACCACTGGCCCCAAGACAATTACTGACATCTCCAATGTACCACTGGCCCCAAGACAACTACTGACATCTCTAAAGTACCCCTGGCCCCAAGACAACTACTGACATCTCTAACGTACCCCTGGCCCCAAGACAACTACTGACATCTCTAACGTACCACTGGCCCCAAGACAACTACTGACATCTCTAACGTACCCCTGGCCCCAAGACAACTAGCTATACCCAAACTACAACTTTGGCCACAAGACACCCACTTGTACACAATAAGTGTGCTCCTTGTCCCCAACCACTCACCCTAACTATGGAAACAATGTAGTACCAATTGTCCCCAAAACAATTACTGACTGCTGTGCACATTACCACCTTCTACAATCACACACTTCCAGGCTTACGGTTTTACTCATTCTGATTAGCTGGGGTCATGTTAATCAGATAAAAGGCTATACGTCAACAGGGCTACTCACCTCCACAATAGCAAGCTATAACTACTGGCTGTAGGTCAAGTCAAATGTTAAGATTCTTTGCATAAGGTTTCTCTATTTTAGAATGACACATTTACTGGCCTTAAATCCCTAAGACGTTTATGTATCTTTATTATTGCATGTATGATTATTTTAGGACTATTTGCACATTATGGTCAGAACAGGAACGATAGGCTCTTTCTGGATAAACAAAAGTAGGAATGTCTACATTTTACTTATCTGCTATGGGAAATAGTAATGCATCCGAATATATATTGTACATATTGAATGGGCACCTGGTTATAATCAACTTGGTCTCAGAGCATTTAGTATTATTCTGTATGTAAATCCTGGACACTCAATTAAGTATATGTTACGTTTCATATGGTATGTACTAATTTGTGAATGTCAATCAGTCATTTCATATGATATGTGTCAATTACAATTCATAAGATATGTTACAAATCTGCAAAATGTACAATATGTTGAGAATTTGCAAAACGTACAATATGTTACGAATTCCAATTAGTTGTGGCTAACGTTAGCTAGGTGGCTAACGTTAGCTACACTAGGGGTTAGAAGATAGGTTAACGGGTTAGGGGAAGGGTTAGCTAAAAGAGTTAAGGTTAGGCTTATTGTTCAAGGAAGGGTTAGCTAGGTGGCTAACGTTAGCTACACTAGGGGTTAGGGTTAGGAGATAAGTTAACGGGTTAGGGGAAGGGTTAGCTAAATGAGTTACGGTTAGGCTTATTTTTCAAGGAAGGGTTAGCTAAGTAGTTGCAAAGTAGCTAAAAAGTAGTAGTTGCTAATTAGCTCAAATTGCCAGTGATGAGATTCACGCAACCTTTGGGTTGCTAGACATTCGCGTTATACGCCCACTCATCCACTCTGCTCAATCACTCATCGTTTTTTGCCTTTAGTAACCTTCTGTCTTATGTAACCATACCAAACATAACATACTAATTTGAGTGTCCTGGATTTACATTGACTATGTTATGTCTAGTCTATGAGACCAGGCTGTTATAAGTATTTATATTTTGGGGTTTATTTAATTTTGTCAGTATGGACTTCTTCCTGATTTCAGTTCAGATAGTTTTTACTGAGAAGATGCTGAATGTTTTGGGAGAGGCAAAGGTACGCAGGCCTCGATACGGTGATCTGTATGTTAGTGCCGTAAAGCTGCAGTATATTCACATATCTTGTTTTTGTCATTACACATATCACCATGAGTTATGAAGGGAATGTATCAAATCAATATTACTCTTAACACAAACACACACAGACAAGCAAACATCCGTGGAAGCTGCTGAGGGGAGGACGGCTCATAATAATGGCTGGAAAGGAGCAAATGGAATGGCATCAAACACATGGAAACATTAAGGTGCCACCAACCTCCTGTGGCACACAGAGGCACATGCAAGCAGACACACACACACAAATTCAGGCATCAAAATAATGCAATATCGCATGCCTTTTTTACGACTCCAGCTGCCCCTAGTGGTGGGCTGATCTCACTCCTTCCTCTGATTGTCCTCCAGTTGTGGAGCACATTTTTTATTGTAGCATCCGCACAACGTCCCTTTTACACTCACTTATATGAGTCTCCAAACACCAGGCAAGAGAGAGAGAGAGCACTTCATACCAAGCACAACCTATTCAGGCTGTTTGGAAGTGTTTGTCAGACACATTCAACACATAGCATCTCCTCTGAACCCCTTTGTTTCAACTGTCTCTATACTGTATGTGTACTGCAGTTTTACTGTCAACCTCATGAAGCAGATCCACAAGTCTACCTATATCGGAAGGTTTTTGATCCAACCAATCACTTATTTGTGCTCAACTGATCACTACATTCATTGGCTAATTATGTGTGGAACTTGTGATGTGGTCTCCTGGATTTCAAAAGGACTCACAGCTATAGCAACTGTGACATGATACCATATACCTGCATGGTTAGTCTATGAACCGATCAGTTGGGCATATTGTGGAACAAAGATCCGCATGAACAGGGTCCCTGCGGACCAAGTCTGGGGACTAACTGCTTCCATGTCTAATAGGCAACTTTATAGTGTTCTGTATTATTTGAAAAATCACAGCATGATTGAAAAAAATAAGAAAATAATTCTATGCAAGTGTTGCATGAAACCTGATTGTTTCTTTTTGCAGTTCTTCTACACTTTTAATGCATCGATTCTGATTCTCCTCGTTATTTCTTAGTAATATTCTTGTTGACGATTCTGTTTGTAAAAAGGCAGTCACTCCTCTGAGTTACAAATTAACCACAATTAATTAACCATTTAAAAAGCAGAATGCATCTCAAATATGGAGTAACCTGACTATAACGGGGAATAATGAAACATAGATTCAAATTACAACATTAATGAATAAGGAGAAGTGTGGGAACAGGTTCCGACACGTGTATTCACTAGAAACGGAAAAGGGAAAACTGTTGAGTATTTCCTTCCCCCAGAATTCTCTCTCTTAACGATACAAAAAGGCAGATTTTTTTGTTAATTGCCCAAAATGTTTTACTTTCGAATGTGTGTTCTATTGAGCACAGTTTGGATTGGCTCTGAAGCTATTTATTCCCACCTGCTCCTCGACGACCTATCAGAGAGAGGGATTGAGCGACTTGCTAAATGCAGCCTTGCAAGTCTTCGCTCAATTAAGAGATTTTCACTGTACTTTGGAGGAATGTGACTTTCAAAGCCGACCAATGTAGTAATTGACAATGAAAAGGTTTTTCGATTTATGAAGCACAATTTATACAAGGGTTATAGTTTAGTTTCCTGTCTTATATTCTGTATGCAATACAAAGCCTAACATTGAAAGAGTTAAAAACGCCTTAACCCTTCTGAACTTCCTCTTTTTTTGTGTAAGTAGAAGAAAAATCCATTGCACTAATTTTGTTTTTTGATGGTTGCTTTGTAATGCAATAACTGCACTAAATTATAACCATGTATTATCTATTCACCGGACTCAATCACAGTGTGCTAGCGTGACCCGACGCTCCTTTCCTCAATTTCTGAGACGAAAAAAAAAAAAGAAGAGATTTCCTGCCTGTCGCTGTATAGAATGCTTTCTATTTAAGAATATATTAGTAAAAATGCTAAGTAAAATAAAACTAAGTAAAATAAACATTACATTTTATGTACTTTTAATGCTGCCATTGTCATGTGCTTTCTTGAACGTTGTAGTTCTTAGGACAGCAATCTTATCAATTCCCTGGACTCGATTGACATCAGAGAACCTTTGTAGGGCTCTGGTGAGATCAGTTTATGAAAGACTTATTTTAAAACGGTGTCAGTCAAAAGTTAGGTTTTATTCACTTCATAGAATTCAACGTAGCAAACATCACATTCCAAAATACTCATCATAACCAGCTGACTGATGAAAGAAAACACCACATCTACCATGTTTCTCTGGGAGACAAAAGGTATTCAATGTATTGGTCTTTTTACACAATTTTAAAACTTGTCACAACAGGGCTAACTCCAATTTAAAAAATAATAATACACAATCACACTACAACATTTCTGTCTTGGCCTTTTGGGACCGCTTGTGTGTTGTTACAGGGGCTCTTTGAAATAAGTGTAGGTTTGGCGCTCACATGACCTTCCATTAACATCCCTTCCCCACACAGACCAAGAGGCCCTCTATTCTCCTGTAGCAAAAACCAAAACCAGAATATGAACCCCCAGGCCCTTCCATCAGCCTAACATTTTGTACAGTAGCCGAGCTACAGAAGGGGAAGCCTAACAATGGAGGAATGAGAAAGGAGGACTGAAGAGAGTGGCAAGACTGAGAAAGAGAAAGGTAATGAGAAAAGAACAGAAGACACAGGAAGGAAGGAGGGGGGATACCGTAGGTGTTGAGAGACTGCAAAAACATATGATTAAAACGAGTGAAAACCCAGTGTGTGTGGTGGCAGGTCCTAGGGCGGCGTAACCATTTAACATGATCTGGCACGTCAGGCGAAGATGGTCTCCTCGCGTCTCTTCTTAGTGAGGATGGTACCAGGCTTGTGCTGGGCGTCGGGGTGGTTGGACAGCTCGGGGGGGCAGGTGGACACGGGGCTCTCCAGGAAGGCCTGCTTCAGGTCGTAGAACACTGACGAGTCCTCCTTGGTGAGGAAGGTCAGTGCCACGCCGCTCTTCCCAGCACGACCCGTACGACCGATACGATGGATGTAGTCTGGAGGGGAGGGCGAAGGGGCAACGTCACAATATGAAGTAAGACAAAAAGATCTACACAGCAGTTAAAGCATTAAAAACTAAATCCACGACTGAAACTTAAGTCGATATTCAGATCGACTGTCTGGGACCAAGTTAACCTTGCAGAATGTACATGCTTAACGATCTGCATGCTATTGTGTCAATTAGGGGAAAACTGCAAGAAACCTTTACTCTTCCACACACACACTGCGCCCAACTTTAAAAACACTAGGCACCAAACATAATTGAAGGAGCACCAGAAAGAGGTTGATTTTTAATACGGTTAGGCTGACATCAATCTCATGAGCAGCAGCCGTTTTTCCTTTCTTCCTGTGCTCACCAAATTGGCCTAGACGTAAGTAGTCAAGTTACCAGCTTATTATATAGCTAGGTAGCATGACTGAACAAGGTCGTTTGTGATCAAAACCAATAATTCGACGCCCGGGATTACTTTCACGGTTTGTGAAGTTATAGAAAGTGCGTGTGATTCCGCGATATAAAAGGAGGAGAGGTCGCTCTGGTAATATGGGTCATGTTTTTTGGAATGGTTTGAGCTGGACACGAGCACTTTTCTTCGCTGTCAAGCATAACTGTCGTGAAGATGCGCTCCATTTGTCCTCTCTGGCACTCTGGAGACTCAAGACAGCGAACTTGCAAAGTCTACTCTAAATGATATTCTTTACATATTATATATATTTTTTAACTGATGGAGGAATAGATACTCCATACGCCGCTGTGACAGAGAACTTTAACCCCAGTCTACAAATATGGAAGGCAGTACAAAGTCTCTATGACGTAACAAAATCCAACAGACAGGCGAGGGACCTAGAGCTGGAACGATAAAACTGAAAATGATCGACACTGACCATACCGATCACTTATCGCAGGCATTTCACTAAAATCGTTTATTACAAGTTGCCCACACTAGAGAAATGTGATTGTTAAATGGGCAAATTGATGGCTACAACCATCAAACTAGTAGTGCAACTGTGGTGCACATTAATGTTATAAACATATCGTTCTATTTATCATCAACGCATCAATTCAGGGATTTGATCGCGATATGGATTTTCCTCCACGTCGCCCAGCTCGAGAGACCCCAGGGTCAAAGGTCATGGTCTTACCCTCGATGTTCTTGGCCATGTCGTAGTTGAGCACCATGGATACGTCGTGGATGTCGATACCTCTCCCAGCCACGTCGGTGGCCACCAGGATGTCCTTGGCTCCAGCCTTCAGGTTGGACAGAGCAAACTCTCTCTGCTCCTGGCCCTTGCCACCGTGCAACGTGCAAGCATTGTACTGAAAGAGACCAGGCGAGAGAGAGAGGGAGAGAAACATCATTAGAAAGAGAACCATTATCAACCTCCTGGTTCCTAGCGTAGCCATAGTAGTGGTGAAAGGATGACAAAAGGTCAAAATAGATGTATTTGAGGTGCCCTTGATTTAGCACTGCGTTTGCACTTTTGGAGCTATTCCAGTCGTTACATTGTACCAGGAAAACAAAACAGCACAGCTCAGGTATAAGAAAGTATGAGGTCTCACCCCCATCTTCTCCAGAGACTTGGCCAGCACGTCGACACCCTTCTTCTGGTTGACGAAGATGATGATGGGCGGCTCAAACCCGCGTGCCAAAACATCCAGCAGCCTCTTCCTGGAAGACGAGACAACAAGGGAGACTCGGCATTAGCTACAGCTTCAGGGATAGAAGTGATATGTGTGTCTCTCGAGTCTGTTACCTCTTCTCTCCCTCTCCCATGAGCAGGACCTTCTGTTCCACTCTCTCGTGGGGTTTACCAGCTGAACCGATGTACACTACGGCCGGACGACGCAGGTAGTTACGGGCCAACCGTTCTACCGCCGCGGGCATGGTAGCTGTGAACATGACCGTCTGAGAAACAGAGCGAGAAGGAGAGAGACAGATGGAAGGAGGAAAGACAGGGGAAAGAGAATTCTCTTCTTAAATTGTACAGCTAGCTATAAAAAAAGAAAGATATTTTCTTCAGTGTGTGTTTATCTGCTACGGCTTTAACAATCTCTCACCTGTCTGTACTTGTGTTTTCCCATCTCGAAGTTCATCTTCATTTTCTCGGGGTCCTCTGCTTCGTCCGTGTCTGGTTTCTGATTGGTCACAGGGATGTACTCCAGGATCTTCTGGACGTCAGGCTCGAAGCCCATGTCTATCATGCGGTCAGCCTCGTCCAGTACCACGTAGGTACAGCGGCCCAGGACCAGGTATCTGTTCTCCAACACGTCTATCAGACGACCTGGGGTGGCTATCACTATCTGGAAACACACGCGTTTACTCAGACCTCACAAGCACGCGTCTTAATATGGGCAATAATATTGTGTGCGCGTGAATCTGCATGTTTGCGTGTCTGTGTGTGCAAAAATGTGTGTGTGTGTGTTGTTTTCTAGTGTCTGACCTCGCAGCCCATCCGGAGGCGGAATCCCTGGTCCTCCCTGGAGATACCTCCAATGACAGCCACGGTGCGAATGCCCAGAGGTTTCCCAAACTTAAGGGTCTCCTCCTCGATCTGCTGCGCCAGCTCACGGGTGGGGGCCAGGATCACTGCATACGGACCCTGGTCCGAGTCCTCAATCCTACAGGGACAGGGGAAAGAGGGGGGTGAGAAGGATGTGTGCTTTGGATGAAGGACATGCAACTCTTGGGAGAGTAGTTTGAGGGGTAACCCTCTGGCTGGGGAGGCGACCCCTCACCTTTCATCCTTAGGCAGGGTCGTGATCCAGACCAATAGGGGGATGAGGAAGGCAGCCGTTTTACCGCTACCCGTCTCAGCCACGCCGATGATGTCGCGGTTCTGTAAGCCAATGGGGATGGCTTGTCTCTGGATAGGCGTTGGATCCTGGACAACAAGGGAAACAAAGAGGCCATTTTTTATACAGCAAGCAGCGGCTTCAGCGCTGGATCAGGGGAAAGGCCCAAAGGTGGCGTGGGCATGCCAAGTCCTCACAGCTGACCTTGTAGCCACAGTTGTCGATGACCTCCACGATGTGTGGGGGTAGGTTGTACTCCTTCCAGTTCCTGATGGGGTGGGGGATCTTGCCACCCTTGGTGGTGATACTGTAATCCTCCCTGAAGATACGCCAGTCCCTGTCCGCCATCTCCTCCAGCTTCTTCTGGGACCAGTGCCTGTCATCCCAACGCTGCTTGGCCTCCTTCTTATGAACCTTCTTCAGTCGCACCCTGAGGAGCGGGAAGGTGACGGCGCAGAGGTTAGAGGACGGCAATTACCCGTTTGAAGCTGTTTCAAAGACATCGATACCAATGCTTTGTAGTGGGCGTGGTAGTTTGTCAGGTGTGTATGTGTGCGCGTGACTCACTCCTCCTGCTCCTTCTCCTCCAGTGTGCGTCTCGTCTCCATCATGTCCACGTAGAAATGGGACTGGTCTTTCTTCTGTTGCTTGAGGTCGATCCCAGCAATGAAGCCCCGGCCATACAGCTGGACCTGGTGCTTCTCCTTATAACTAAGAGACGGAGGCAGAGCGGGATATTAGGTGGGAAGGGAGCAGGCGGCATAGGAGAGAGGCAAATGTCTATTGAAGGAGCAAAGTTGTTCAAGGTTAGCGATATGCGTCGCTCTCTCGGATCGGAACGTGTCTCTCAGATCCGAAACTGGCACGGGCCTGTTTTCCCACGGTCCTTTTCAGAACGGGTCTGACGGCCCTGTCAAACCCGTTCCGAAAAGGACCGTGGAAAAACAGACCTGTGCATATTTCGGATCTGAGAGACGCGTTCAGAACCGGTGAGAGAGAGCGAGAGAGAAACCTCCAGCCAAACGCTGCCAGCTCCATAAATAAACAAGTGACATTGACCAAATTAGCCAGTTACGTGTCCTTACAAACAGCCTATAACAAATTACTCCGCATTTCGTCTCTGTTGGACCCGTGAAGGCCTCTAATTCAGACACGTTGGTGAAACTGAATTCATCATCCCAGCGTTCATATGCAGACTCACATGGGGTTGTAGTCGGTAGACGTGTCTTCAGAGGCATCCCACTCAAAGACAAACTTCCTGTCGTTCAGGTGACGTGTCCGCCGGCGCTTCTTAGTCCCGCCCAGGTAACGCTCCTGATTGGACAGAGACGGCACAGTACACCGGCTCAAACACTTAGTTCAACCAATCATATCAAAGCTCACTCCTCCTAGCCTGTACCACCCGCACACTGACTCGGTACCGGTGCCCCCTGTAATAGCCTCGTTATTGTGTTACTTTTTATTTTAGTCTACTTGGTAAGTATCTTCTTCTTCTTGAACTGCACTGTTGGTTAAGGGCTTGTAAGTAAGCATTTCACGGTAAAGTCTACACTTGTTGTATTCGGCGCATGAGACAAAGTTTGATTTGACAAAAATGAGAATCTCCAGTGAACATGTTTTTAGTCCAGGGTCATAATCACTAGGCACCAAACACAGGACGACAGACTCAAACAGACAGGGACGACATCACGTTGTCCAATAAGAAACATTGTTTCCATTTTCTGTTGCAAAAAATGTAGCTATGTTTTGCTACGGTATCCATGAATGAATACAACCCAGAAATGAGCCTGTTTTCCTGAAACCAGCCCATGGCAGAACCTCAATCTCCAGACATACCTTGATGGCCTGGAGCTCCTTGCCCTTATCCTTCTCCTCTCTGATCTTCTGTCTTCCGTCATCCGCTTGGTCCCCGTTGTTCTCCCGCTCCATCCGCTCTCTCCGTTCTCGTCTGTCCCTCTCCTGGGGGTCCTCTGGGACACGGGACAGATATACACTTTGTGAGCCGACAGTATTTTCAATGGAACTGTTAAAACAACTTACACCCTAACTCCAAGCACTGTCAGAGACCGAACCAGAGGTCTAACAGTTAGATACCCAACATCCAGAAACCTAGGTCATGTTCAGTGGGGTGCATGTTACTGAACGTTTAGATAGAAACACGTGATGTAGAACAGACGTGCTTCTCTGTCGTGTAGAATAGGGAATCAGTTAAGTTCTTTAGAAGACATTTCTATCAGCGACATTCAGAATATTGCGACCTGACTAACCCCACATAGAATAACTATCTTCAAAGTAATGACTTGGGACGTCGAGTTATGAAGTGAAAGCTTCTTTTAGTAATAATACTCGTTCACGTTACATTTAACAACTTTAGATTCTACAAACAAAAGAAAGTTGCTAGCGAAAGTCAGGATAATCATTTGTCACTTGTACATAACTGGCACATTATTTTTCTATTACCTGTCGCAAGGCATTCTGGTACTTGCAGTCAATAGCGTAATCCAATACAACATAAATATGAATGTAGTTCTCTCAATCTCCATCACACAAATTCTAAAACAATTACATATGTAAATAACTGTAAAGAAAATATATTTAGATACAGCTCAATTAATTAACTGTAAACATTAACTCTGTAACCCATTAAAAGTTACAACACCCAAAGCTTCTCCTACTCACCCACCATCTTCCTCCCGACTAACCCCAAGCCCCTCCTACTCACCCACCATCTTCCTCCCGACTAACCCCAAGCCCCTCCTACTCACCCACCATCTTCCTCCCGACTAACCCCAAGCCCCTCCTACTCACCCACCATCTTCCTCCCGACTAACCCCAAGCCCCTCCTACTCACCCACCATCCTCCTCCCGACTAACCCCAAGCCCCTCCTACTCACCCACCATCTTCCTCCCGACTAACCCCAAGCCCCTCCTACTCACCCACCATCTTCCTCCCGACTAACCCCAAGCCCCTCCTACTCACCCACCATCCTCCTCCCGACTAACCCCAAGCCCTTCCTACTCACCCACCATCCTCCTCCCGACTAACCCCAAGCCCCTCCTACTCACCCACCATCTTCCTCCCGACTAACCCCAAGCCCCTCCTACTCACCCATCATCTTCCTCCCGATGTCCTGGAACATCCTCCTCTTCTTCCTGTCCTCATCGATAGTCTTCTTCCTCTCCTCAGTCTGCTGCTGCCTCCTTTTCAGAGCCTCCGCCTCGCGCTCCGCCTTGGACAGGAACTTGGGCTGAGAGAGAAAGGCATTCAAAATCATGAGGAGAAACTTAGCTTAACATTCTTAATTCGTACACTCCCATCTTGCTCCTCACTGCAACACCCAACAGATTGACTCTCAAACGAGCACTGTTAAGGTCTCACCTTTGCCTCCGCCTCCTCCTCTGCCTTCTTCTTGGCTAGAAGTTCCTCTAGAGACAGTGGCTGGACCTAAGAGAGATGCAGAGAAATACTCATTATGAAACACAATGCAACTCGAGGTACATCACAACGTGGTAGTTAGCTGGGCTTGGGAGAATAGCGAGACCACTCCCTGGTCTTACCTTGCTTTTCTTCTTTTTCTCATCTTCCTCATCCTCCTCTTTCTTCAAATCCTTCTCCCTCTTTATCCTGTCCTTGGACTTGGGGGAGACGCTTCTGTAAGGAGAAGTAACCACTCAAGTTGAAAAGGTAGCGGAAAACGATTTGAAAATGTCTCTGCATATTGCGTGATGTTTTAAAGACGCATAGCTCACACTCAGTTCCTGAACGGCACAACGTGGGAGTGTTCCAGATAAACATTCTGCTGAGAACCATCATATCTTTATAACGCCTCTGGATGGAGCCATATCAATAGGACACCTTGATCTTGTTATTCGGCTCAAGCCGGCACCGAATAGTCACACGGTGACTAAAAACACCAGTCTGATTCAAGCCTACAGACCTGGATTTCTTGTTGCAGTCTTTGTCTCTGCGGTGACCGTCCTTATCGCGGTCCTTGCGACCCCTCTCTCTGTTCTTGTCCCGGTCGTGCTCCTTTTCTCTCTCCTTGTCCTTCAGACGGCGATCTCTGGAGGGGGACGGAAAGGTCAGAGACATAGAAATATTACCAACCTGCGATAAACCCACTGGAAGTTGACTTGAAATGACAACAACAAGGTTCCAGTTTAACATTTACTAAACCGTATTAGCGCACTACATGGCTGCCATTGCACTCAGGCCAGGTTCATCAACGATACTGCTGCGCAGGCGCACTAATAACAGAGTGAAAGCCCCGTAATAACAGAAATATAGGGATACTTAAAACATGAACTTAACAAAGGACACCTTTCAAATACAGTGGAAAGCGAGTCAGATAGCAGGCGTGGTTCGCCTAGCCAGAATAGTTTTGATCAGTCGGTCACACATCTTCCCTACAGGTCGAAACGCACCGCTGCATGAAAAACGTACCTCACTCCAGGGATGGAAGATGTTGCTGTACTCCTAATATTGGAATGGCACGTAGAACATTGCATTGAACAACAAAGGATAGTCAGCCAATCAGGCTCAGAATGGACTACTTCGTTGCGCTGTGGAAATGTCAAAATAAAATTCCAAAATGGCTGCTCTGGCTTCTGCTACCTAGCACGAGGACAAAAAAGGCTGTTTAAATACAGCGTTTCCAAACCCTGGACCTGAAGTACCACCAACAGTACACATTTTTATAGTAACCCTGGACAAGCACACCTGACTCAACTTGTCAACTAATCATCAAGCCCTCAATGAGCTGAATGAAGTGTTTGGCCAGGACCAGGGCTGGAAAACACTGTTTTAGAGAATGGGAATATTAAAGGTACAGCAGCATCTTCCATCCCTGGATTCCATTAAGGCAGCAGTGCATTTCAATCTGTAGGGAAGCTGTACTTAATGCACCCGAAAGGTTGAAACTATTCGGGCAGGTTGTTCGCATTCACCCACGACCAATAATTCTGCGTCATTCAAACCTTTCTGCGGATTTGGATCGGTTGCGTTCACGAGAGCGTTGGCGAGGTTTCCGGTCCTTAGACGGGGAGCCTTTGCGTTCACGCTCTCGTGAGCGACTGCGTTTCCGCTCCCGATCCTTATCCTTGACTCCTGAGGTCTCTGCTGCATTGTTCTTGTCGGTTGGATCACCAGCCATCTGTGAGGACAGAATGAATATAGCTTCGAGTTGTAGGTGGTCAAGTCCATGTTACCATCGTCTCAGTGTATTACGTCCCCAACCCCCACTATTATGTTCTGATTGTACATGAAATCGATAAATGGAGACAACACTTAATGGTATAACCATCATCCTATCAACTAGCTAATCACAAAAAAAGACAACGATAATTTGATTCAAGTGTTTTAGTGCTGGGCTGGAATAAATAATTGCACGCTCAATAACTATCTAGCTAGCTCTCTCTAATGAGTTGGTGATCGGTTAGTGAACTAGCTAAATGTCAGGTAATTATCTACCTAGGTAGCTACTGAGGTAACTAGCAAGTATGATATTATCATCATGATTTTTTCTTCATTAGCCCATTGTTAATGCAGTACCAAATGTTTTGCGTGTCAGCCGTCAAGTTTTCAAGATATTGGACTTCCAAGAAGCAAATACGGAGTTCCAAACAACTGAGAACTCTGACTTCCAACTTCAGTGTGTTTCAAGACAACTGGTAACTCGGGGGGGGGGGGGGAACTAACTGACTGGGAAAAACAGTTTAACAGTCATCCTACTCGGAATCCCGAGTCGGAAAAGTAGACATCTCTTTAGAGCACGTACTTTCCGACCTGAAGTTTTTTTTCTTCCCCCCCCCAGAGTGCCCATGCTGTGTTCAAGACAACTGGGAACTCTGAAAAATGTGGTTAAATCATGACCATAGTGATCTTCAGGTCAGAAATGTCCAAGTTCCCAGTTTGAACACAGTACCAGTTGCCTTGAAAGCACCACCTGTGTCACTTCCACATCATCATGATGATACAAAATGGAAGTGACACTTTTGCTGCATTCAAACAACTTGAGAGCTCAGGACTCTGAAATCTCAGACTTCAGTGCATTCAAAACAACTGGGATTTGAGGGGGGGGGGGAACGAGCTCCGACAGGGAAAACGCGATTGTAACGGTCATCCAACTCAGAATTCCATCTCGGGTCTCTTTCTAGAGCTCTGTCTTACTGACCTTTAGATCACTGACGTAATTATTTGACCTCCGAGTTCCCAGTTGTTTTGAACCGGCATTTGCTTCTTGAAAATCCTATATTTTATGGTGTGTTCAAGACAACTGGGAACTCTGGAAAAATACAAGGTCAAATCATGACATCAGCGATCTTTAGGTCAGAAAGTCAGCATTCTCGGAGGCCCAAGTTCCCAGATGGAATTCTGAGTTGGATGACCATTCAAAAATATATTTACCAGTCTGAGGTCCCCCCTAGAGTTCTCAGTTGTCTAAATGCCACGTTCAAAACAACTGGGAACTCGGAAAAACACGAGGTTAAACCATTACGTCAGTGATCTTCAGGTCAGAAAGCCGGAGTTCTAAAAAGAAGCCCGAGTTGGAATTCTGAGTTGGATGACCATTCAAATCGATGTTACCCCAGTCGGAGCTCGTTTTTTCCGAGTTCCCAGTTGTTTTGAACGCGGAATTAAAAACTTGACCGCTGACATGCAAAACATTCTGGGACAGTATCAACGCTGGGCTAAAGAAGAAAAAAGGCGATTTAGTGGATTTTATCTTTAACTTCCTAACGTTACGTAGCTAGATAGCTAACTTTAGATACTAGCTAGCAAGCAAGCTCGTTAACGACTGGGGGACAGATTATAGAACTAAAACACGTTTCATGGATTAAAGTCCAAACGTTATTTATAAACACTGCAACTGTAAGGTTTTACAGCATAACATAAGTAGGTAAAAATGCATGTATATAACTTAAAATACGAACCATGGTCTCTTAAAAACAAGATGCTTACGAACTATCTTCGTTTTACCAAGCCGCCATGTTGCACGACGCCACAAATGAAAAGAACAGCGGGTTCTGGTAATTGTGGTTTTCTAGAGGCATTGCACAGTGTAGGTTCAGCATGGTGTTAAAACCATTTCCCTACATTTCCCAAGAAACACCGGTACAAGGTTAGGGCCCACATTGTTTAGAACAGGGATACCTAAATGCCTGCGTGGTAATTCGTTGAGCTGTTATGCACGTTTGAAACGCAAGGTGGCGCAAGCTTGCTTATGTGTTTTCAACAGACGAGAAGCAAGTCTGCTACGCTCTGATAGATAGTCGAGTCAATGATGTAGTAGCCTATGTAAACAACATAATACAGCCTATGGATACAGTAGGCGAGATATAAAGAGACTGTTCTACACATTTATTCATTGAAGATCCCCAAGTTGATGCAATAAACAAGAGAAGAGTCCTTATATTATGAGATACATCCTGCAGAATGTTCTCATGAGTTACATGTATTGTAGCAAATTATGTTTGCATTCTTTCTTTTATTTGTTTGGAACCTAGTTTACTTGTTAATCCCTGGTCCCCGTCTAAATGGAACAAACAGTACATGTAGTCTTCGAGTATTGAGGAATCTTTAGCAAATTGTCATTTAAACAGAGCCCCTCGGACAACTGAAAGGAAGACTGCATTCTAATAATACTTCTACTAATATAAATGGTGGTCATTTTATTCTTAGATGATGGATGTTGATAATGGTTTAATAATCTGTGTTTCCCTTCCATTGAGAGAGGAACACTCCATTAGAGTTATCTTATTAAGAGAACAGAAACATTCTATCAATCCATTAGGCTTACATTGGTTGAAATTCATTTGTGGCATTCCACTTCTATACTCACATTTGATTTGATATTTCACTATGACTTTAGTATAACATTAAAAGGAAAGGAAATCCACCATGCAACATCAAAAATGTCCCCTAACTGTGTATTGCCTATTATTGAGAAGGGCCTTCGCATTCATCTGCAGTATCACGAAACAGTTAGGTGATCGAGAGATGGAGGGAAAGGGGAAAAGAGACACCCAGTTCCATTTAGCCAGGTGTGATTTAGTCAGCCATCTATTAATGTAGAGACTATCAATCACGTTCCAGTCATTGAATCACAGGTGTTTCTCTCAGAACCAATTCCTGCCCGGCTGCCCCTCACCTTTCCCCCATCTGTCCTTATTGTTCCCCTTTACCCCCTCTGCACAGTCCCTTGCAGCCGCCACTTGATTCCTGGGCCCGCCTCTCCCTATTCCACTGTGAGCCACGTGCGTTATATGCTCCACTCTCTACCGACTCTGCACCGTAGTCTGCAGATTTTCAAAGCAGAATGCCTCTCTCTGAAATTGAGGATTGTTGTATCTGGAAGATCTGGTTAAAGGATTTGCTTTATCTGCCATTTGGAGACACACACGGACACAATCCCACATCCACAAGAGGACACACACGGACACAATCCCACATCCCACGAGAGGACACACACGAACCCAATCCCACATCCACAAGAGGACACACACGGACACAATCCCACATCCACAAGAGGACACACACGGACACAATCCCACATCCACGAGAGGACACACACGGACACAATCCCACATCCCACGAGAGGACACACACGGACACAATCCCACATCCCATGAGAGGACACACACTTGTATCAGTCACTGTACTGTAACTGTCTTCATATCATATCTCAATAGTCATATTCATATCTCAATCTCTACTATGGTCTGTGCAAAGGTAAACACAGAGTTTAAGGACAGACAGCCTCGCCAGGAGCTGAGACGGGAGAGGAATTGATTCTTATTCTGGGCCTGCCTTTGGCTCCAGGGGGACATTGAGAGAGAGGTGCGGAGCAGCTATGGATGAGAAAACTATATCAGCATGGAGACAGATCAAAGTTGATGCTAAACAGGGGTGAAACTGAAATATAACAGGGGGGGAACAATACATTGATTATTCACTCGGTTGTATAGTAACGGTGGATGCTGTTATGAATATGAGGTGAAGCTGTCAATGAGAATCTTTCTTTCTCTGTATTTTGTTTAGTCTTTTCTCATCTGTGAACTAAAGAGGAGAAGTAAAAGGTGGAAAATGAGGCGTAACTGTAGACAGGGTTAATACTGTATCTTCAGATTCATACACAGCTTCAGTGACAGTGTGAAACAAAGCAATGCACTGTCTATCAAACACTATTGATTTGAAATGGAATGGAATACAGGCTACGTAATTGATTTTTAAGGTTGATTGAATGACAAAATATGTCTTGAGGCAAAGGATTTTCTCATAAAGAATGTATGGACACATCAAGGTCAACGGTATGATTGTGTATATTTTTGGTGTAGGAAAAACCTCAGCCGACTGTTCACACACACACACGCACACACGCATGCACGCACACACGCACGCACGCACACACACACACTTTATACCATCCTACTGTTGCTATGACAACAGTTCTTGCCACAAAATAAATTGCCTGACAGACAGATTTGAGAGAAAATGTAATGTTATCATGTGTTCTTTTCTTGCTCCTGGCTAAATCATAATAAGTATGGAGTGAAAATTCAACAAAATCCCCCAAATGCTCTAAACTGTACAAAAAATCTAGTGGTTTCAACTAATTGTTATTAAGTAACTGGTGATTTTTTGGGTTTACTGAACTTTTCAGTCAAAGTGTTACCTGAACTAAAAACAATTAGTTGGCCCAAACTTAGCTCCAACATGATGTTAGAGGAATTTAATTCCGATATGTTCATTAACCAATTCAATTATAACAAAGCAAAACACTTTGTCCGTTTCTAAGAATTTGTAAGGTTCTTATTTGCATAAAATAGACAAAGATCAGTCTCAATATTAATCAATAGCGTTTATTCCCGAGAGCTCTACCCATCATTTCATGTACATTGGTTTATATACCTCTCATTTCGTCATCCCTCGTCATCCCTCCTCCTCCTCTAAGACAATGACAAAGCTGCTTTTCAATTCCATTCCAACACATACATATTGCTTATCATATACTACCACATGTTACACAATCTACAGCAAGCCCAAGGGTTTCTCCCCTCCCTGGTTGGGGACCAGACATCTTTCCTGTTGTTAGTTTCACTGTGATCACAAGTTGTCTGTTAACACTTCCTCTTGGCCTATGTACAAACATTCTTCACCTGACAGGATAGAATTCTATTAGTTATAATTCTACGTTAAATGTATACCTCATTTAGTCATTATTCATAAAAATAAAAACATAGCCAAAAATTCAGTTAATGTGCGCAGTCGGTGGCAGGGAAGTCAGACGCAGGAGAGCAAAACTTGGTAATAGCCGGAGCAGTTTAATAACAAAACCCAAGGCAAAAAAATAACAAGAATAATTGGGTACAAAAACCCGGCGCGCACCAAACAACACGTTCACAAGCACTTACAAATAAACAATCCCACACAAAGACATGGGGGGAACAGAGGGTTAAATACACAACAAATGATTGAGGGAATTGAAGCCAGGTGTGAGGAACGACCCGGAGGGAATGACCCGGAGGGCGAGGCGCAGGGCGATCTGGACGGAGACGGTGGAACCCCCGCAGCATTGAAGGGTCCAACACGTCCTCCACCGGTGGGTACCCCTCCCACTCCACGAGGTACTGAAGGCCCCTCGCCCAATGCTTGGAATCCAGGATAGAGTGAACGGAGTACGCCGGGGCCCCCTCGATGTCCGGAGGGGGCAAAGGAACCTCCCGTACCTCAAACTCTTGGAACGGGCCAACCACCACCGGCCTGAGGAGGGACACATGGAACGAGGGGTTAATATGGTAATCAGGGGGAAGCTGTAACCTTTAGCAAACCTTGTTCACTCTCCTCAGGACTTTAAATGGCCCCACAAACCGCGGACCCAGCTTCCGGCAGGTCAGGCAGAGGGGCAGGTTCTGGGTCGAGAGCCAGACCCGGTCCCCCGGTGCAAACACTGGGGCCTCACTGCGGTGACGGTCTGTGCTGGCTTTCTGGCGCAGCACGGGCGGCGTCCCATGTCTCCTCCGCGAGCCTGAACCAGTCGTCCACTCGGCCTCCGCAGTCTGTAGGGCCGTAGGGAGACCGGGCAGAGGGAGGAGATGGCAGGACTTAGAGAACCGATCCACAACAACCAGGATCATGGTGTTTCCCTGTGAGGGGGGAGGTTGGTAAGAAAATCCACCGACAGGTGCGACCAAGGCCGCTGTGGAACGGGTAAGGGGTGTAGCTTCCCTCTGGGCAGGTGCCTAGGAGCCTTACACTTGGAGCACACAGAGCAGGAGGAAACATAAACCCTCACGTCCTTGGCCAAGGTAGGCCACCAGTACCTCCCGCTCAAACAGCGCACTGTCCGACCGATCCCAGGATGACCAGAGGAGGGTGGTGTGGGCCCAATAGATCAACCGGTCATGAACAGCAGACGGAACGTACAGACGCTTAGCGGGACACTGGAGGGGAGCGGGCTCTGCAAGTAACGCCTGCTGAATGTCAGCGTCCAGCTCCCACACTACCGGCGCCACCAGGCAGGATGCTTGGAGTATGGGAGTGTGATCCATGGGCCGCTCCTCTGTATCATACAGTCGGGACAGTGCGTCTGCTTTCACGTTTTGGGAACCTGGTCTGTAGGAAAGGGAAAAAACAAAACGAGTGAAAAACATGGCCCACCTTGCTTGGCGAGGGTTCAGTCTCCTCGCTGCCCGGATGTACTCCAGATTGCGGTGGTCAGTCCAGATGAGAAAAGGGTGTTTAGCCCCTTCAAGCCAATGTCTCAACACCTTCAGAGCCTTGACAACAGTCAACAGCTCCCGGTCCCCCACGTCATAGTTTCGCTCCCTTGGGCTGAGCTTCTTCGAGAAGAAGGCACAGGGGCGGAGCTTCGGTGGCGTACCCGAGCGCTGAGAGAGAACGTCTCAAAAGTCCAAAAGTCCTGTCCGCCTCAGCCGACCACTGCAAACGCACCGGGCCCCCATTCAGCAGGGAGGTAATGGGAGCCGTTACCTGGCCAAAACCCCAGATTAACCTCAGGTAGTAATTGGAAAACCCTAGGAACCGATGCACTTCCTTTACTGTGGTGGGATTACTCACGGCTGAAATGCGGTCTCTCTCCATCTCCACCCCCGAGGTGGAAATGCGGTACCATAGGAAGGAGACGGACTGCTGGAAGAACAGGCATTTTTCAGCCTTGACGTACAGGTCATGCTTCAGCAGGCGACCAAGCACCCTGTGCACCAGGGACACATGCTCGAAGGGTGTAGTGGAGTATATCAGAATGTCATCAATATGCACCACTACACCCTGCCCGTGCAGGTCCCTGAAAATCTCATCTACAAAGGCTTGGAAGACTGATGGAGCATTCATCAACCCGTACGGCATGACGAGGTACTCATAATGCCCTGAGGTCGTACTGAATGCCGTCTTCCACTCGTCTCCCTCCCGGATACGCACCATGTTGTAAGCACTCCTGAGATCTAGTTTGGTGAAGAAGCGCGCCCCGTGCATTGACTCAATCGCCATGGCGATAAGAGGTAGCGGGTAACTACCTCACCGTGATCTTATTTAGGCCTCCGTAGTCAATACACACAAAAAATCAACTCGAGGAGGCGGGTGAAGTGGAGGACCGAATGTACCCCTGACGCAGGGATTCAGAGACATATGTTTCCATAGCTTCCGTCTCCACCTGTGAGAGGGGATACACGTGACTCCTGGGAAGTGCAGCGTCTACCAGGAGATTTCTCGCACAATCGCCCCGTCGATGGGGTGGTAATTGAGTTGCATTCTCAAATCCCAGATGAGGACATGTTGAATAATAATTACTGTATACATGAACATGCATAATGTAATCATCTATGTCAACGTATGCAAGTTGAAAACATTGTATGTTAAAAGCATTGTGTGTGTGTGTTATGAGTTCCACAGCCTTTTCTTTTTAGATAAGATGAACAAATAATAATTTCTAGTTGAATGAACATACGAGACAAGTTGAGAAAACACATCATTTTAAAGTTGACTGAATTTTTGCCTACGTTTTCGCAAGTTGGAGCTAAGTTTGGGCCAACAATTCTTTCAGTTCAGGTAACACTTGACTGAAAAGTGGACTAAACAAAAGAGACTGTGGAACCAGTTACTTGATAATATATTATTTACAGTGTATCATTGACCTGATACGATATGATGTGCTCTTACTGGATGGATGTTCCTTCCTGCTTCTCTTGTGTGAGGAAGGAATGCCTCAGTCCCAGAGGAATGTCCAGAGTTCATACACCTTGGCAGAGGGCTCAGTCTTTCTAAAGGCCACAAATAGTCCTCAAACAGCAGAGGAGAACAGTTGTTGTGCGGTGTACACCCATCCAATGACCACAGAGTAGCTGCAGAGCCTTCAGAAAGTACACCCGTTGACTTTTTTGTTGTGTATTACAAAGTGGGATTCAAATGGATTGAATTGTCATTTCAAGTCAACGTTCTAAAGGAAATACTCTATAATGACAAAGTGGAAGAAACATTCTAACATTTGTAAAAGATTCATGAAAAAAAACCACTAATATATCTTGATTATTGAGTATTCAAACCCCTGAGTCAATTACATGTTCGAATGACCTTTGGCAGCTATTACAGCTGTGAGTCTTACTGGGCAAGTCTATAAGAGCTTTAAACACCTGGATTGTGCAACATTTGCCCATTATTCTTTTCAAAATTCTTTAAGCTTTGTCAAATTGTTTGTTGATCATTGCTAGACAACCACTTTCAGGTCTTGCCAAACTGTAACTCGGCCACTCAGGAACATTCAACATCTTCTTGGTATGCAACTTCAGTAGACATTTGGCCTTGGGTTTTAGGTTATTGTCCTACTGGAAGGTGAATTCATCTCCCAGTGTCTGGTGAAAAACAGACTGAACCAGGTTTTCATCTAGGATTTTGTCTATGTTTAGCTCCATTCCATTTTTTTATCCCCCCCCTGTCCTTAATGATTACAAACATACCGATAACATGATGCAGCCACCACTATGCTTGAAAATTTGGAGAGTGGTACTCAGTAGTTTGTTGTATTGTATTTTTCCCCAACATAACACTTTCTATTCAGGACTTTGTATTGCTTTGCCACATTTTTTGCAGTATTACTTTAGTGCCTTGTTGCAAACAGGATGCACGTTTTGGAATATTTTCTATTCTGTTCAGGCTTCTTTCTTTTCACTCTTGTCAAAGAGGTGAGTATTGTGGAGTAACTACAATGTTGTTGATCCATCCTCAGATTTCTCCTATCACAGCCATTAAACTCTGTAACTGTTTTAAAGTCACCATCGGGCACATGGTGAAATCCCTGAGCGGTTTCCTTCCTCTCCGGCAACTGAGTTAGCTTATATCTTTGCAGTGAATGGATGTACTGATACACCATCCAAAATGTAATTAAAAACTGTAATTATTAATAACTTTGCTCATAGGGATATTCAATGTCTGCTATTTATTTTATTTTACTCATCTACCAATAGGTGCCCTTCTTTGCGAGGCATTGAAAAACCTCCCTGGTCTTTGTGGTTGAATCTGTGTTTGAAATTCACCGCTTGACTGAGGGACCTTACAGATAATTATATGTGTTGGGTACAGAGATGAGTCATTCAAAAATCATGTTAAGCATTATTATTGCACATACAGTGAGTCCATGCAACTTGTTATGTGACTTGTTATTTATTTTGGCTTGCCATAACACAGGGGTTGAATACTTACCAACTCAAGACATTTCAGTTTTTAATTCTTAATTAATTTGTATAGAAATATATATACGTAGATGTATAGAAAAAAAATGGCACTTTGACATTATAGGGTAGGGTGTGTCGGCCATTGACCAAAACATCTCAATTTAATCAATTTTAAATTCAGGCTGTAGTATATAAAAAAAATGGAAAAAGTAAAGGGGTGTGAATACTTTCTGGAAGCACTTTATGTACTGTACCCTATTCTGCAGTGAATGTAGTGAGTAGCCAACACAAGGACTGGCATGAGAACTGAATAGCGCACAGGTGACTTACCATGAATATTCGAACGCGATTGGGAATTCCAACTGACCTAATTGGCTTTTGTTTATCCAGCAAGTTTAGTTCATCTCTGTTATGGTAGGTACATGGTTTGGTAGCTCTGCCATGTGAGATCATTGGTCATTTTGCATGATCGTTAGGAGTGTGCAAATTGAAGCACTTTTAGCAAGTGTTGCGTAATACAAACCGTTACACTGTCCTAATGGCCCAGGGATGTGTGTCTATGCTATAGGCTTTGGAAGAAGATGCCAGTGATTTCTTGTATAAGGCGATGTAGTGTTGCTTAGTGTTCATTTTGGTTTCAAAATAATTTGCTTGTTTCAGATTATAATTTTTTTGTCTTTGAAATGCACACAAATGGTGGATTGCTGATCTATCAGTTTGAGCCTACGCACAACCTTGTCTTGAGTCAAGGGAATGCAGGAAAGATAAGCCGTGCTATTTGTTTCAAGGAAAATTAAGACTATAATGCAAACTAGACCAAACAAAACCTCCAATCAGCAGATGAGCTTCAGTAACTTGACCTGACCTCCATACATCTATACACCTCAGACCTACAACATAAACGTCCAGCAACCCATCCCCTACCCACATCCCAAACCCCCAAAACGCCCGATCCCCAACCCCTTATGCCCCCGATGCCAAGCA
The DNA here is from genome assembly GCF_045791955.1 of Oncorhynchus clarkii lewisi. NCBI lineage: Eukaryota > Metazoa > Chordata > Actinopteri > Salmoniformes > Salmonidae > Oncorhynchus > Oncorhynchus clarkii. The sequence continues at coordinate 41,256,093 of NC_092155.1, read as the reverse complement.
GCGTTGTCTAATTAGATAGCTAAATGAGCGCATTCACTGTGAACATGCCCACGGGGCAAGCCAAACTGGGGGGGTTGGGACGGGCAGGGGGATGGGGAGGATGGCAAGGTGAGGGGGGCCAGGATGGGTAAACTTATGGGGTCTCTGTAGTAGGGCAGATGGGAGGGGGGGGGGCTGATAGTCACATAAGAGGACGTCGCTCCAGCAGACGTGAACAGAGTGCAGTCATGCGTGAGCGCCAACTGGGCCGCTGCTGCTTACCTCTATCGAAATACACATGGGAATGAGAGATATGCAGAGCACACAGGATAAACTGCTTAGTAGTATACACAGGACAGATGTACACGCACGCACACACACAAACAGATAAAAGGAACCACATTGGACTGAACATAGAACCACATGGGTACGCGTCAATAACGTAGGGTTCAGGCCATAGCACACATTCTAATAACCACTATTGCTCATCCCACTGCTCCAATTACCATCACCATCATATAGGTTGATTATAAATAAGAATTTGATCTTAACTGACTTGCCTAGTTAAATAAAGGTTCAATAAATAAAATACAAATGATGATGAGCAATAGATGGTAAACCAGACAGAGAAGACTGATTGAATAATAGGAGCGTCTTCTTAAGAGAAAGGGCTATACTATCAGTGGTAGACATTTTACAATAAATTAGGTACACATTGGATTTGATTGTGAGCACATTAAGTATGCTAAAATGGTTTAATATAGCTCAAATTTACAGTATATGGCTATGTCCTGCGGGTGCGGGGACAACAGAAAGGCCCTGGCATATGCTGTCTGGGGAAGTCGACGTGATTCATTGGGAACCCCAGAGCACACAGCCATGCACAGACTGATGCTACAGGGCTGCCTGAAGTCATTACATCAAAATAGCTCTGGATAGAGAAATCGAACAGGAATATATGTCATGACTGAGGTTCACTTATATGAAGTCCTATGTGATCATAGAAGCGCTGCTTTATTTCTCAAATCAATCAATATATATATATATATATATATTTGTCACATGCGCCGAATACAACAGGTGTAGTCGACCTTACAATGAAATGCTTACTTACAAGCCCTTAACCAACAATGCAGTTTTAAGAAAAATAAGAGTTAAAAAAAATATTTACTAAATAAACTAAAGTAAAAAATAAAAGAGCAACAATAACATAACAATATCGAGGCTATATACGGGGGTTGGTACCAAATCAGTGTGCGGGGGTTACGCTTCTGTGTGTTCCTCTGTCTTATAAACCGGGGATGTTAAATTGGTCGAGAGAAACAGATCTGCACGCGTGCATACAAACATCACAAATACAAATAAACACAGCCGCCCCTCCCTCCTAGCTCTATCGAGCCTGTGTTTTAGAGCCCCGTTTCTACACCACGAGACAGGAATTATGGCAGTCACAGTGGCCGCAGCACCGCTCGCTCAGAGGGAGGCAGAGGGAGGCTTTGTGTTGTCTGTGTGTCATTGGGTGCAGATAGCCCATCAGTAATCATGCAGCATAGCCCTGAATCCCCTCCCTCACCCCGTCTCTCCCTCCTGCTGTTGCAGTGCCGTGTCTGATAGAGGCGTTGTGTGCATGTGTGTGTGTGTGTGTACGCGGGGTGCCATGTCTGATAGATGATGTACTTATTTGGTAACGAGCATCACTGCAGATCGGCCATTTTCCCCGTCTAATAGTTGAACAACCATCGCTCCTCGAGGATTTCAGACCAGTTGGGCAGAACTCTTCCCCTAAATCACCCTCTCTCCGCTCCTAATTCCCCCCTGCCAGGTCCCCCACCTCGGCTAACCCCTCACCGCCTCCCACCAACTTTCGCCTCTCTCTTCCATCCACGTGGAAGAAGAGTAAATTGCCCTTTGTCAAGACTTCATAAACCAGTTGCTGAAACATCCGGCCAATCCCTTTCTTTTATATTACTGTATATATATGACCATTGTCATATACAGCTCTATTTCTTACAATGCATCTATTCACAATGGCTGGGGGAAAATGAAAATAAATAGCATATTTATGGTCATGATGATTGGGCCTTTATCCAATGTTGATGACACGTTTCAGAAATGTGCTAGATTATTTTTTTTAAACAAACAGGTTGATTTATGTTAGGATAATTTGTCATCATGATGTTTGGCTTTGTACTCATGAGTCTTATCCAACAATACAATGCAAATTCCTTATTTACGGGCTCCTAACCAACTGCTATTTTATTTGTTTTTTCGCATTGTTTGTAACTTATTTTGTACATAAAGTTTCTGCTACTGTCTCTTATGACCGAAAATAGCTTCTGGACATCAGAACAGCAATTACACACCTCAAACTGGACAAAGATTTTTTTCTTTAATGAGTCCTGGCGCAAAGGATATGCTGCTTTCCGGAGACCAGGCCCAAATCCCCGTCATTTGCATGAAGAAAAGGCAGAGATACAGAGAGAGAAGGTCGTGGTGACTTGTGAGGATTCGGAGGCGAGTGAGTGAATAGCCACTACCATCGGTTCTATTGGCCAACGTGCAATCACTGGAAAACATACTCGATGATCTAAGGTCGAGAATATCCTACCAACGGGACATTAAAAACTGTAATATCTTATGTTATGTCATGGCTGAACGACGACACGGATAATATAGAGCTGGCTGGGTTTTCCATGCAATCGGCAGGACGGAGAAGCTACGTCTGTTAAGACGAGGGGCGGGAGTGTATGTCTATTTGTCAATAACTGCTGGTACGCAACGTCTAATATTTAAAAAATCTAGAGGTATTGCTCGCCTGAGGTAGAGTACCTCATGATAAGCTGTAGACCACACTATCAACCAAGAGAGTTCTCATCTGTATTATTCGTAGCTGTCTATTTACCACCACAAACCAATGCTGGCACTAAGACCACACTCAACGAGCTGTATAAGGCAATAAGCAGAAGAAAATACTCATCCAGAAGTAACGTTCCTAGTGGCTGTATAATGCAGGCAAAATTAAATCCGTTTCACCTCATTTCTACCAGAAAGTCATATGTACAACCAGAGGGAAAAATTTGCCCTCAATTTGGCAAATCTGACCATAATTCTATCCACCTGATTCCTGCTTACAAGGAAAAACTAAAGCGGGAAGAGCCAGCTCAATACGGAAGTGTTCAGATGACGCGGATGCTACGCTACAGGACTGTTTTACTAGCACAAACTGGAATATGTTATGTGATTCATCCAATGGCAATGAGGAGTATACCACCTCACCTCAGCTTCATCAATAACTACAGTGCCTTGCGAAAGTATTCGGCCCCCTTGAACTTTGCGACCTTTTGCCACATTTCAGGCTTCAAACATAAATATATAAAACTGTATTTTTTTGTGAAGAATCAACAACAAGTGGGACACAATCATGAAGTGGAACGACATTTATTGGATATTTCAAACTTTTTTAACAAATCAAAAACTGAAAAATTGGGCGTGCAAAATTATTCAGCCCCCTTAAGTTAATACTTTGTAGCGCCACCTTTTGCTGCGATTACAGCTGTAAGTCGCTTGGGGTATGTCTCTATCAGTTTTGCACATCGAGAGACTGAAATTTTTTCCCATTCCTCCTTGCAAAACAGCTCGAGCTCAGTGAGGTTGGATGGAGAGCATTTGTGAACAGCAGTTTTCAGTTCTTTCCACAGATTCTCGATTGGATTCAGGTCTGGACTTTGACTTGGCCATTCTAACACCTGGATATGTTTATTTTTTAACCATTCCATTGTAGATTTTGCTTTATGTTTTGGATCATTGTCTTGTTGGAAGACAAATCTCCGTCCCAGTCTCAGGTCTTTTGCAGACTCCATCAGGTTTCCTTCCAGAATGGTCCTGTATTTGGCTCCATCCATCTTCCCATCAATTTTAACCATCTTCCCTGTCCCTGCTGAAGAAAAGCAGGCCCAAACCATGATGCTGCCACCACCATGTTTGACAGTGGGGATGGTGTGTTCAGCTGTGTTGCTTTTACGCCAAACATAACGTTTTGCATTGTTGCCAAAAAGTTCAATTTTGGTTTCATCTGACCAGAGCACCTTCTTCCACATGTTTGGTGTGTCTCCCAGGTGGCTTGTGGCAAACTTTAAACAACATTTTTTATGGATATCTTTAAGAAATGGCTTTCTTCTTGCCACTCTTCCATAAAGGTCAGATTTGTGCAATATACGACTGATTGTTGTCCTATGGACAGAGTCTCCCACCTCAGCTGTAGATCTCTGCAGTTCATCCAGAGTGATCATGGACCTCTTGGCTGCATCTCTGATCAGTCTTCTCCTTGTATGAGCTGAAAGTTTAGAGGGACGGCCAGGTCTTGGTAGATTTGCAGTGGTCTGATACTCCTTCCATTTCAATATTATCGCTTGCACAGTGCTCCTTGGGATGTTTAAAGCTTGGGAAATCTTTTTGTATCCAAATCCGGCTTTAAACTTCTTCACAACAGTATCTCGGACCTGCCTGGTGTGTTCCTTGTTCTTCATGATGCTCTCTGCGCTTTTAACGGACCTCTGAGACTATCACAGTGCAGGTGCATTTATACGGAGACTTGATTACACACAGGTGGATTGTATTTATCATCATTAGTCATTTAGGTCAACATTGGATCATTCAGAGATCCTCACTTAACTTCTGGAGAGAGTTTGCTGCACTGAAAGTAAAGGGGCTGAATAATTTTGTACGCCCAATTTTTCAGTTTTTGATTTGTTAAAAAAGTTTGAAATATCCAATAAATGTCGTTCCACTTCATGATTGTGTCCCACTTGTTGTTGATTCTTCACAAAAAAATACAGTTTTATATCTTTATGTTTGAAGCCTGAAATGTGGCAAAAGGTCGCAAAGTTCAAGGGGGCCGAATACTTTCGCAAGGCACTGTATGTGGACGACGTCCCCACGTTAACCGTACGTACATATCCCAACCAGAAGCCTGTGCATTGACTCGTTATTGCTATGTAATTTTATTCTGTTACTTTTTATCAACATTTTACTTTAGTTTATTTAGCTAATTAAAAAAAAAAAACTTTATTTAACTAGGCAAGTCAGTTAAGAACAAATTCTTATTTTCAATGATGGCCTAGGAACAGTGGGTTAACTACCTGTTCAGGGGCAGAACAACAGATTTGTACCTTGTCAGCTCGGGGGTTTGAACTTGCAACCTTCCGGATTCTAGTCCAACGCTCTAACCACTTGGCTACCCTGCCGCCCCAGAGCAAAAAATATTTTCTTAACTCTATTTCTTGAACTGCATTGTTGGTTAATGGCTTCTAAGTAAGCATTTCACAGTAAGGTAATACCTGTTGCATTTGGAGCATGTGACAAATACAATTTGATTTTATTTAAATAAATCACAAGGCAGATCCCTTCTGGGAACTTCTTCAACACCAAACTAGAGGTGCTGTATTTGGATCCAAACATTTTATACAACAATAACAACTGTGAAAACAAATTGTCCGCCTTATTAAACAGCTGCAGTCTATGGCAGAAGAGCTCATCAATTCACCATATGCATGGCCTGGAGCAAACTTCCACAGCTCACTGGCTAAATGAACATGCTGTGTCTGGCCAGATGTTTGCCTAATTTGCCAGGACTCCTATATGCTAGGCATTTTTTCTAACCCTGTGTGTGTGTGTGAGTGCGTGCGTGCGTGCATGTGTGCTTTTGTGTGTGCGTGCGTGCGTACATGCATTATAATGAGTGCTAGGCCTATGTACTGCATATCCTGTAGAAAGAGACAGACAGACGTTGTAAATCTTTAGTGAATCACCGCAAACGTTCTATCTTCACCACTCTGCCCATTAGCACTGAGGTCAATTGTAATGTAAAGAGTAAAAAAAAACTTGCAGGTGACTATCATGTTGTACAGGCTCTTCAGAAAGTATTCAGACCCCTTGACTTTTTCCACATTTTGTTATGTTACATCCTTCTTCTAAAATGAATTCAATATTTTTTCCTCCTCAGTAATCTACACACAATAACCTATAACCTACAAGGTGCACACAGATTTATAGAAATGTTCGCAAAGAAACAGAAATACGTTATCTACATAAGTATTCAGACCCTCTGCTATGAGACTCAAAATTGAGCTCAGTTGCATCCTGTTTCCATTGATCATCCTTGAGATGTTTCTACAACTTGATTGGAGTCCACCTGTGGTAAATTCAATTGATTGGACATGATTTGGAAAGGCACACACCTGTCTATACAAGGTCCCACAGTTGACAGTGCATTTCAGAGCAAAAACACAGCCATGAGGTCAAGGGAATTGTACGTAGAGCTCCAAGACAGATCTGGGGAAGGGTACCAAAAAATGTCTGCAGCATTTGAAGGTCCCCAAGAACACATTGGCTGCCATCATTCTTAAATGGAAGAAGTTTGGAACCACAAAGACTCTGGCCTCCCAGCCAAACTGAGCAATCAGGGGAAAAGGGCCTTGGTCAGGGAGGTGACCAAGAACCTGACAGAGCTCTAGAGTTCTTCTGTGGTGATGGGAGAACCTTCCAGAAGGACAACCATCTCTGCAACACTCCACCAATCAGGCCTTTATGGTAGAGTGGCCAGCCGGAAGTCACTCCTCAGAAAAAGGCACATGACACCCCACTTGGAGTTTGCCAAAAGGCACCTAACGACTCTCAAACCATTAGAAACAAGATTATCTGGTCTGATGAAACCAAGATTGAGCTCTTTGGCCTGAATGCCAAGTGTCACGTCTGGAGAAAACCAGGCACCATCCCTACGGTGAAGCATGGTGGTGGCAGCATCATGCTGTGGGGATGGTTTTCAGTGACAGGGACTGAGAGACTAGTCAGGATCGAGGCAAAGATGAACGGAGCAAAGTACAGAGAGATCCTTGATGAAAACCAGAGTGCTCAGAACATCAGACTGGGGCGAAGGTTCACCTTCCAACAGGACAACGACCCTAAGAACACAGCCAAGACAACGCAGGAGTGGCTTTGGGACAAATCTCTGAATGTCTTTGAGTGGCCCAGCCAGAGCCAGGACATGAACCCAATCAAACATCTCTAGAGAGACCTGAAAATAGATGTGTAGTGACGCTCCCCATCCAACCTGACAGAGCTTGAGAGGATCTGCAGAGAGGAATGAGACAAACTCCCCAAATACAGGTGTGCCAAGCTTGTAGCGTTATACTCAAGAAGACCCGAGGCTGTAATCGCTGCCAAAGGTGCTTCAACAAAGCACTGAGTAAAGGGTCTGAATACTTATGTAAATGTGATATTTAAGTTTTTTAAATATTTAATAGATTTGCAAAAATCTCTAAAAACCTGTTTTTGCTTTGTCATTTTGGAGTATTGTGAGTAGATTGATGAGGGGAAGAAACAATTTAATCAATTTTAGAATAAGGTTGTAACGTAACAAAATGTGGAGAAAGTCAAGAGGTCTGAATCATTTCCAAATGCACTGTATATCTAGTGTGCAACATACGGCTGGAGATGCAACACCTGTCCCCTGATCCAAGGATTATTGTCAGGATCTGGCAGAAGAGGAGATCTGTTGTAGATTGGTAACAGCAGTGTGTTCCCACCTCGGCCACTTTCTGCTGGCTTTCCCTGTCTCAGACACCCCCACAAGCACAGACACCACCCCAGCCCAGATGCTCTCTGAGCCTGGACAGATGTGCCTCTGCCCCTCTGTCACTGTCGAGGAGATGGAGAAATGTGTGTTTGTTTGTACGTCTACGTGTATGCGAGATGTGTGTGTGTGTGTCACTTAGGATAAGGTAGTCTTTCTATGTAAGCTCAGGAATCCCAAACTCTCCTCCGCTCCCATGTGTCCATCATGGCACAGAGAGTGACAACAGGACACAGACCGAGACACAGCGAAGGACAAAGATCGTTAGAAGGAAATATATCAAAACAGAGGGGGAGAAGGACAGCTTTAAGTGAAGAGGGTGAGAGGAGGGAGCAACAGAGAGAGAAACAGAGAGACGAGGGTGAGAGGAGGGAGCAACGGAGAGAGAAAGAGAGAGACGAGGGTGAGCTAGAGAGTGACTGTATAAGAGAGAGATTGAGAGAGAGAAAGAAAGAGAGAGAGAGAGAGTTACTGAGGTTGGACACAGACCAGGGCAGTTCAGAGATGCTTGGATGTTTTTTAGTGCTGTGTTTGCCCAATAGGTCACTTCTGCAGTGAGCATTACCACAGGGTAATGGTACATGACTAAAATACTCAACCTGTGTGTGCGCGTGTGTGCGTGTTTTTGGGGAGGGGTGGCACCAAGGCCATATGAGCTATACACATTTTGGTTACATTTAGTTCCCACCATTTCAATTTTTCAAATTATCTCAATATTATTTAATATCAGTAGACACAGAGTTCAAACATACAGCTCGCAGACTATTGGACCCTGGAACCTGGGATAAAACAACCACGTCACTCTTCTTTGAAGACAAAACACAACAAATAGCTGTATCACTATCTATCCTACATTCCTTTGCTGTAAGAACCTTGAAGTAAGCTTAGTTGACCCAACACCACTTTAATGTTATGGTTCAGACACACAAGGATTGACTGCATTTGATTTACCCTACATCATAGCTCAAAGTAAAGCTGAAAGACAATGCATCGATATACTTTTCTACTTAACAAATGCTATGAAGCTGCAATCTTACTTAGGGCAACTTGTGTCTGCCATCACAATATAGCAAAGCATGAAGTGTCTGAATGGGTTTCTCTACAGGTGGATGTGACGCATTAGCGTAATAGCCCTGTTCGCGCTCTAATAGCCAAAATTATATCCTTCTGAGGTGCAGTGTGGGGATCATTCATATCATTATAGCTCTCAGTGTCACCGGTGCTCATGTTGTTTTTCGGTTAAAGATGATCAAATCGGGCATTTAATGTGGACTAAATTACAACACACCCTCAGCAATTTTATCACTTATGCCCCGGTACTATTAGGCTGATCCTTCTTAGTCCTAGCACGTGTGTATCATCCGTTAACATGATCTCAAAGTAGGCCCAAAGGTAAGAGGCAATTAGCTATATTTGTGAGTGGCTCTTAACTCTCAAGTTATTCTTAATGGCTCACGTTTTACTGCAACATCTTCATTAACTTCAAGGACGTGATTTTAGCCAAAGACTCAACAGAATTAAGATGAGAGCTTGATGAGCCCAACAGGGCTGCTAGTGCCCGAGTCTTCCTCATCACAGGGAGTGTGACGGTGCGTTTGAGGGTGTTTAAGTGTGATGCTGTATGCTATGCTGATGACACGTTACGTATGTCACCACCATCACATGTTATAATGCCTCATAAACATTCAAAACAACTTATAGATGTTGCTTTCCCCCATACGGCCCACCAAACCTTAACCCCACAAAAACTCGGAAACATCTGAGAGTATGATGAACAAAAGCAAACTTTATTCATATCCCGACAGAAAAAGGGCGGACCGAAATCTCAGTGTCCGTTCAAATTAAAAATGTCAAAAGATAAAAATGACAACATTGAGCAATACAGTATCTCATTAATAAACAAAGGTCAAGCAATTTTACATATCCCAAACGCTTTGTTTCGTTTCAACAACATGCTTCGTCACTCACTGCTAAAAAAAAAATAGTGTTTTGGTTGGAACTCAGTTTGGAAAGGTACTTGCATTGCTTTTTGAAAATCCCTGTGTTGTTCTTACACCTGCCACTGAGCTGGAGGCTTCAAATTAGTTTTTTCAGATATTTTTCAGCAGTGTTCTACTTACTGAAATGTCCAGCCGTCACCTTAGTAGTGGTCTCTGTCTGGTGCTACAAAGTAATGGTGAGGAGCCCAGTTGACAAGACATCTTTCTTTTCTCCCAGAGACAGGAACTGCATCCCAGTCACCGCAGCCCTGCTCACGCCTGCCCCTGCTCGCACTGTTGCTAAGCAACATGTTAAATTCCAGTGTTCTATATGTCCAAACAAATCATGAAGTCCTCCGTTAGCTGAGCCGTAGACAGCTCCTAATACAAGATGACGTCAGTAAGCACAACAACAACAAAAACAGCAGAGAACAATAAACAGTTAAAAAAGGACTGGGCAGAAAGCAGATTTCAAATGAGAAGAAAACAAAAAAAATGAAATTAACTTATACTTAAAAGATTTGAATACAAAGCAGAACAAAAATGTAAAAATAACTTTCTTCAGACAGGACCAGCCTGTTAGTTCTGTTTCGGCTCGGCACAACCCAACCCAACCCATCCCACCCCCACCCCTTACCACACCCAGGACCCTTTACCCCATCTACATTTCTTAAGCTCTTCTTCACACAGTATGAATGAGATACCCAGCTTTGTAAAGGCTTTGATCCTGTACTATCATGACTAGCCACACTACAAGAATGACGACTCCAGAGAGTCTCATCTCAGGTGACCAATCGCGGAGCAAGGAGACTTCTCTTTCAACCCAGTGTTGACAATGACATGATCAGCTTATCCCTGCCACCGGTAAGCTTCTCGAGGCGTAGTGAGTGAGCTCCTGACTCCTTCAATGCTACGGTTAAAAGCTCATAGTGAAGAATGATTGACCTTTTATGTGTTACGTAAACACAAGGTCAGAGGATTTAAGAATGATCCAAATGAGGCTTAGAGGAACCAGGGGGGGACTCTTCTCCTTCTGGTAAATCAAATATCAAAGACTGTTGGACAGTAAAAGTGGCCTTATAAATATCACCCCACTCCATCAACGTCTGAAGTTAAACACCTTGAGATGAAGAAGAGAGTGGCTGACTAAAGGAGGAAGAAAAACAAGTCTCTCTCTCATCCTCAGTTCTTTTTCTTCTGCTCTCAGCACAGCATGTCCCCAGTCTTACTGTTAATGGCCCGTGTGAATGTTTAGTCACATAGCACTCCTTCAGACTCGCTCAGTCTATCCTCCCCACGACCTCTTTTAAGAGCGGTGTGCTTGCCATATCCCTCCTCCAGACCCTGTTTCATTGCTGACAGATTCAATGTCCTAAAAAAAAAATACTGTAGGGGTCGCCATGGAAATAATTTCATTTAAGGCCCACTCTCTCAAACCTCCCCAGTTGCGTCACACTGGGTACTCTGGGTACCGTTCCCTCTCATTGCCAGGAATGTAGAGGTGGCCACCTCATCCTTTTTTTTAGCAAAGATCCCCAATTTAACGTTAACATTTTCAAGTTTAATTTAGGGCAAGGATGATGGATGGTACACACATCAACATTACAAAGAGGTGAGATGCTGTGTTTACAATTGATGTTTTCTTATATCATTTCGCTCTCACTGGCATTATAAAAGGAAGTCTGCACTAACCTACAGTATGCTGGTGAGGTGTGTGTCTGTGTGTGTGCGTGGGTCTGTTGTGTATGTGTTTTTGGGGGATGGGGGGGGGTCATGAAGAAGACCAGTATAGACTACACAGAGTAAACCATGGAGGGGTAGCATTATTTTTTAAAGAGGGCCGTCAGTGGGGGTGGGGAGGATGTTTGGGGAGGCCAGAGGGATTAAACAGAAACCCCTTCCTTCCCCCTTACTTTCCCTTCCTTTCCCCACCCCGCACCCCCCTTTATCAGCTGGACCGGTCAATGGAGTGCCTCTCTGGCCACCACTGTCTGGGTTCTACTCCCTTCCCTCACATGATGGAGCAGCCCTTGGTCTTGTCCTTGCCGAAGGTGGAGGAGAGGAGGTCAGACTTGCCGGGCAGAAAGAGGAGTCTCTTGGAGAGGCGTCGGGCGGGGCTGGGCTTGGTGGAGGGCTGCAGCTTGTTGATGCAGGCCAGGGCTGCAGTACGGAACACACTGTGGATGCTCTTCTCTGAGGTGAAGGCTGAACACTCCAGGTAGGCCTCCGCACCTAGTTGCTTGGCCATGGAGGACCCCTGCAACACGATGGGGAAGAACAAGAGTGAGATGGGGAGAGAGAGAGAGAGATCGAGAGAGAAAGGGAGAAAGACTCACTTGCTCATGTGAGATGGGTGTCTGCTTCTGATTGGACAGCTCCATAAGCGTGCACACGTCCGTGCGCAGGTCTGTTTTACAGCCTATCAGGAGGATGCGTGTGCTGGGGCAGAAATCCAGGATCTCTGTCTTCCACTGCAATGAAAAGGACATATGACATGTTATAAGGTTGTTGTAATGTATCATAACCACAGCTGTAATGTACATGGTATACAGAGAGAATGATCACAATGATTGTGACGATGACAATGAGGAGGAGGAAGAAGAAATTGACAGCGGCAATGATGATGATGACGATCACAATGACAAGATCCTCACCTTTTTCAGTGCACTGTCAAATGAGTCTGGGCGGCTGATGTCGAAACAGAGGAGCACAGCGTCTGAGTCGCTGTAGCACAGGGGTCTGACGTTATCGTAGTACGGAGAGCCTGTAGGGTCAAACAGATCGGCTAGGGTCAGTCACAGGGCTTTCAAAAGGACAGTACCAAACTAATAAGGCTCCATTAGTTGCAATAAGAATGGTTCGTACCAGAACAGTATAAAGACTAGTGATGGGAGAATTTTTTTTGTTGATACAGTTACCTATTGGGATAATATGTTTGACTAAATATCGTATTGTTTTGACAATATTATTTTTCTGCTAGTTTGTTGTACCTGCACCAAAACTCTAGTATTTAAATAGGGAGCCAATTTGTTTTCAGCACTTTCCATGACTGATCGTTTTCTCATGGCTCTCTTGTCCCTCTACAGCAGACATCCGGTGTGCAATATATTTGGAACATCGAATCGCAATAAAAATCAGTGTATCCAATTGCAATACACATAGACCTGTGAGAATCGCAGTAAGCATCGTATACAGGCACTTAAGTATCATGATAATATCGGATCGTGTGGTCCCTGGGGCAATTTTCATCCCCACTAAAGACCAAGAACGAGGAGTGTTAGGTACTTGGTGTATTGCAGGGTTGGGTGCTGGGATGCTATAGTAAAGGCCAGGGCTGGGTGCATGGATGCTATAGGCTAACGATGGCTGCTGGGTGCAGTCAGACAAAGATGCTTGAGTACTGCTCTCAGACTATTAACACAAGGAGTCAGTCCCCCCACACAGCACCGGACACCACCCACTCCCCCCCGGTAACTACGGCAACAGCCTTGGTAGACAATGCTTGAATCCAACCCTCTATTTTACTACCCCCCCCCCCCTCTTGCACCCAAACCATTCTCCGCACACACACACACACTCCAATTTTCCTCCTCCCTCACCCTCGGATCTACAGTAAGTCATTTCACTAAAGCCCCACGCCTTCCCACTCAGTAGAAGAACTCGCCAATAAATCACATGAACACACAAGCAGACTGTACACTATAACTCTATCCCAATCACACCCCTGCGTTACCCAAAAGGTTTATATTGAACCCTTTGTTTGTGCAGAAATCCCACTTGAAATCAGATAGAAGAAATAAAGATCTCTCTGTCAAGGGAGACACTTTCATAGATTGTTGTTCTAAGAGTGTATCATATATGAAGCAACACACTGACATGATTCAATACGCATGCTGTATGTATGCACAACGTCGTTAGCAAGGACCGCTAAGCTAAAAAGTAAATGCTTCTCGTGTTATAAATTGAAGACAATTGCGAAGAAAATCTGTGTGTTGTGAGCGTTGTGTGTGTGTGCATGTGTGCGTGCGTGTGTGCGTGCCTATATGCTTTACGGGCCTACACATCGAAGTGTAAAAGTATGTTATTGTTGCAAAGGGAGGTCCCTGTGGCTAAAAACAGATGCTTCACCGAATGTCCGTCCTCTGTTGTGCTCCCTCGTCGCTTCGCACCCCAGCCACAGATTCAGTTTCCTCTCCCTGCTCCGGAAACGTATTGAACACGAACTCAACCAGGTAAGAATGAATTAAGAAAAGCTTCACATGTGGATGTATGACCTACGTATGCCTCTATGGGTAGTGCGAAATGCATTTGGATGACATAGGATCCCCTCCTGCTACTGTCAGCGTGACACCGTCTTCAGATCCAATCCATTACTAAAAGCCTAACAAACGCTCTCCTGTGAGGGAGACAATTGTCTGACGTGTCACGCAAGGAACGAGGCAACTGATTAGTAGCGATTTGACTTGTTTTTCCAGTAGGTGACAACGTCAGCATTTGGCAGAGAGGAGCCCAGGGTGATGCAACACTGGGGAAACAGACATGATGATGGCTCTGAGCCCTGGAGCTGAGAGAGAGGATACAAGCCGTGATACGCCTCCCACACACACACACCTCCCACACACACCTCCCCTACCTGGACGTGGACTCACACACACACACACAACACTGGGAGAAGGAGGAGTCTAAAAACCTAACGATAAACTGGTTGCTTGTTGATGGAGGCTGGAGAGGCAACTGGAAAGAGAACTAAACGAGTCCGATCCCTGAGAGAGAGAGAGACGGTGAGAACAGGCCGCCGCAGAGCTTGACCATGAACTCAGAGAGGAGCGGCACGGGGGGGAATCGTTAGGCACAGCAACTCTGTTACACAACAACACAGCCCACTCCACAGCAGAGCACAGACAGCAGCCTGACCCTAAGGGGACACTCTGCCTCTCTTCACACACCCTCAGCCAAGGAAAATAGAGAAATAACATGAGAATAAGAGCAACCTCAGAGAAAATAATTATATGGCTGTTCATGGTTTTATCATCAACAGCTAGGCCTTCTCTCTCTCTCTCTCTCTTTCTCTCCCCCCACAGACCATCGGTAAACATGATAAAAGAGATATATGTACAATCACCAACTTTAGTGATAGTACAATCATAGAAAACCATGGTATGGCCATGGATGACAAGAGCACTGCCAGGATAGGACGTTAGAGAGATGGATACAGAGCTCAGATAGATGGAAGTGACCAGAGTGTTTTGTGAGAAAAAAGTAATGGTGGGAAGAGCTGGGCAGAGCTTTAAAACAAGGTGTGAAAAATGTAAATGGTAATTATGTAACGGGACTTTCGCTACGGAGTGGACGAGCATCCAGCTCGGTCCATCTCTTTTGAAGTGAAACAGACCAAGCGAAAGAATGAAATCCTGTGATGTTTTCTATTATATATGGCATTTTGTACACGCTTTCCACTGGGCACAGACGTCAATTCAACGTCTACTCCACATTGGGTTCGACGTCAGCCGCCCAGACTCATTAGACGGCGCACTGAAAAAGGTAAGGACCTTGTCTTTGTGATCACCATTATCATTGTTGTTGCACACACACACACACGCACACGCACACGCACACTCTTCCCACCACTCATGCAGAGGCAACCCCCTGGCCAGCCCAACAACATGGAACTGGTTGGGAAGGTGTGAAGGATCCTACCTTGTCAGTAGGTCACCACAACACTGTGTGTGTGTGTGTGTGTGTGTGTGTGTGTGTGTGTGTGTGTGTGTGTGTGTGTGTGTGTCCGCTATAGGTGTCATATTTGATGTAGAGCCAACAGGTTATTAGACATTCCTCTAGTAAGGGGGTAGGTGGTGAGAGGGGGATATATTTGTCTCCTGGGAATGAGATCCCTGTAGTGTCAAATGAATTAGGCCTGCATCATTCTATGCCTTCTAAACATAAATCGAAGGGAGAGGAGACCGAAACAGAGAACAGGCAGGCACACAAATGGTCATTTGCATTCAAATGTTGTGTCACTGTCTGAGAAAACTTCTCAGACCTCAGCAGCCTACCACATCACTACCTGTGATAAGCAGCAGGACAACAGTACAGATCGCAATCTTAAAGGAAAACAATAACAAACAACTAACAACCATACAGTATACACTATGATGTTAAATAAGACTGTGAGACAATGGCCAATGGGCCTTTAGTTAGCCTACTGTTGTTTACGCAAACTCTCTGATTGCATTGTTTTCAGGGCGGGTGGGAAAGGAAATGTTAAACTGGAAAGAAATGACAAGTCAGGTTTTACAGTACAATTAGTCTGAGAACTTGAACGTTGACACAAATTTCAAATGGCGTGCTTTTGGACTTGAACTTAATTTCCCGCATCATAAACCTGCTACACAGGTAGAGCATCTTGTATAGAGAGACACGGTATAAGACGTTATTAAGGCTTATTATAACCTGGATGTGCTCAAATCCATGCCTCAATGACTGTAAGGTATATTGGATGTGGGCATGGGGGGTGCAGAGTGTAATGCTCACCTGACGTGTCCCAGAGACTGAGCTCTACACGCTGCTCCTCCAGCTCCAGACACGCTGTGTAGTTCTCAAATACTGTTGGAACATAGGTCTGTGGATGCAGAAAGGAGCGAGTTCATTAGCTACGCATTACAGTACGGTCAGTCGTTGCGAAACAGTCACCCCAGTAATCATCAGTCGTATTAGATTGACACATAATGATCATCCCAGTCTGTAGCTAATGTCCTGTCTGTCTGACCAAATAAGGCATCTGAACAGTTGTACTGTTTAGAAAGGAAAACATTTTAAACATCTAGTCCTGCCCCTTGGTATTTGGACCTATTCACTTGTATGTGTATTGAAGTAGGATAAAGTGTAGCATTTGGTCCCATATTCCTAGCACTACATTAAGCATGTGACTCTACAAACTTGTTGGATGCATTTGCAGTTTGTTTTGGTTGTGTTTCAGATGGTGTTGTTCCCAATAGAAATGAACGGTGATTAAATGATGTATTGTGTGATTTTGGAGTCACTTTTACTGTAAATAAGAATAGAATATGTTTCTGAACACTTCTACATTCATGTGGATGGTACCATTATTACGAATAATCATGAATGAATCGTGAATAATGCTTTCATGACTCCAACATGAGACAATACATTATTTAATCACCGTTAATTTCTATTGGGAACAACATAATCTGAAACACGGCCAAAACCAACTGCAAATGCATCCAACAAGTCTGTAGAGTGAGCTCTACGCGCTAAGCACTCCATTTGAAATTAAGCACAATTTGACATTTCTCTCAACATTGAAGTTCTCAGAGGAATTGTACTGACTTGCATTTCCTTTCCAGTTTACTCAATCAATCTTTCCGAGTCCAGAAAACAATGCAATATTAAACTTCTATTCGTTATTATCGTAGAATTAGAATTACATTTTTATTGCTATTGTCATCTCTTTATAGTCTGTGTATGTAGCCTATTCTGCATGTATTTAGGATATGGGTATTATAATTCAGTCAAACGTGCCAGCTGTAGACATTGCATACCTCAGGATAGGAATCCTTGGCAAGGACTTGCAACATCGCCGTTTTTCCGCATTGAACATCCCCAACCAACACCAGTTTACATCTCGCCACCAGAGGCTGGGTAAGTCTCCTTTCCTTCATTGTGAATACGATTTGGTTGACGAACACAATAAATTGATATGCGAAAGAAAAACACGTGTAAATCCTCTGTGAGTTATCAGTGCATTCCGCCGGGATGCTGTACAGTAAGTACACCTTCGATGAAGCTTGTTGCCAGCGGTATGCGCTGAGTTATGACACTGCTGAACTTTATATTGTCGCGTCAGCCAATGAAAATTTGCGTTCTGCTCATTGTTGCGCAGCATGCGTTTCGGACCGCATAGGCTATGCAAGATCAGGGTTGGTAGTCAGTCAATTTTGTTCTAAAGTATACAATTACGTATAGTCTATCCATGTCCAGTGCATGATGTGTAACAATGCTACTTCACCGCTTTACCAGCTTCAGTTCCATTTTATAGATTTGATTGACACCTTTATTTCACCCTAGCTCTCTATCTCAAACACACACGCGCGCACACGCACACGCACATACACACACACACACCAAATCATCTGAAGGAACCCTGCCATGAATAAATCAATGGAAAGTACCTGCTCACTTCTTCATGCCCAGTGGTAGCTTTTTCTGCGTAAATGTATACGAAAAATGCTGTTGTGTGGATTTCGGAAACAACGTTTCCTGACTCAAAGTTCAAGGGATCACAACCTTGGCAAGCAACTTTGGAAAGTGTTGCCTACCCTTGTGGCTTCGCAGACATGTGTGGACCCAACTCCACTACTTATATTTCACCCAGATCTTGAACAGGATTTAAAAAATGAAGAAGAATTACACTTATTTGTCTTCTCATCAAGTTCTATACATTTGGCAGGAAACCAATCATATGGACAGAGAAAGTGCTCTATGTAACAGAGATGGAGTATGCAATGGCTGACTGGGTGCAATGTGCAGGTGCAGCCAGTGTGCTGAAAAACACGTTTGTGTGGGAGTGTGTCATCAGTGTGTGTGTGTGTGTGTGTGGCATGCTAGTGTGTGTGTGTGTGGCATGCTAGTGTGCCTGTGAGTGAGCGTATGTTCATGTAAGAGTTAGCGTGTGGTGACAGTAGCACAGACAATCAGAGCACACTGACTGCCAAGCCCGAACAGACGAAAGATGGCTTCATGACTCTGAAACACCACAGAACCTACAAAGTCTGCCATTTGGGGGGGGGGGGGGGGGAGTGGAGCATGCCAAGTTATACAGAACATGAATGGGTATACACACAAACAGCCACATAGTGTTATGGCATGAAATGCCATAGTATAAATCAGCACATCATAGCAACTTGGATGGTCTTGTGCGCACGGAAATTTACAGCACAGCTTGAAAGACTGGGCCGCAGAGAACCATTTCCATTTTAGTCACTGAGCGGACGCTCTTATCCAGAGCGACTTACATGTACATACTTTTTTTTGTACTGGTCCACCGTGGAAATCGAACCCACAACCCTGGCATTGCAAGCACAATGCCCTACCAACTGAGCTACATGGTAATAACCCACCTTTGAAAAAAGGACACACCGGAAATAGTGGACTGTGTTAGAATAACACATAGCCAAACATGTTCTTAAATTGTCCCTGTTTTGATGTATACATTCTTATCATGTTGACTGTTTCTTTTCAACTTTAACACGGCACTTTCAACCTGACCTCTTTTATCCGTCTCTTTGCACCTCTCTATGTGTGTCAGTGAGCTGCCCAGGAGGGGGTTGTCATGGGCTGCTGTGAAGCTGGTTTTACCCTGGCCAAGTGTCACCAATGTCAGGCAGAATGTGTAGCGCTCCCTCTGGTAAGGCTGCAGGACCGAGAGGTAATTATGGAGCCCAGAAACCTCCTTACACCAGGGATACAAACCCACACTGGGGCTCAGGCAGACTCCCAGGATTTTAGGAGACAGAAAGAAAGATTAAAGGGGGAGAGGGAGCGAGAGAAGGAGATGGAGTGGGAAGGGAGGAAAGGAATACCCCCTTTTTCAGAATTTGAAATGTTCCAAGTGACTAGGTGAAGTAAGGACAGCACAGCACACAGGCACCTCAGCTAGTGACACCTTTTCTCTTCTTCCCAATTATTCCTGTCGGTGGCCGGTAGCATAGCAGATAAGCATGTTGGGCCAGTAACTGAAAGGTCACTGGTTTGAATCCTAGAATTGACTAGGTGACAAATCTGTTGATGTGCCCTTGAACAAGGCACTTAAACCTAATAACTCTGGATAAGAGCATTTGTGAACTGTAAAAAATAAATAAATAAAAAAATATTTACAATGGGCCTATATATGGTGTTGCCAAGGCAATCAATTTAGGTTGGCAAAGCCTCGAACATACACTACATGACCAAACGTATGGGGACACGTCGAACATCTCGTTCCAAAATCATGGGCATTAATATGGAGTTGGTTCCCCCTTTGCTGCTATAACAGCCTCCACTCTTCTGGGAAGGCTTTCCACTAGATATTGGACCATTGCTGCGGAGACTTGCTTCCATTCAGCCACAAGAGCATTAGTGCCGTTAGGCCTGGCTCGCAGTGGGCATTCCAATTCATCCCAAATTTGTCCGATGGGGTTTAGGTCATGGCTTTGTGCAGGCCAGTCAAGTTCTTCCACACCAATCTCGACAAACCATTTCTGTATGGACCTTGCTTTGTGCAAGGGGGCATTGTTATGCTGAAACAGGAAAGGGCCTTCCAAACTGTTGCCGCAAAGTTGGAAGCAAAGAATCATCTAGAATTCCATTGTATGCTGTAGCATCAAGATTTCCCTTCACTGGAACTAAGTGGCCTAGCCCGAACCATAACAAACAGCTCTAGACCATTATACCTCCTCCACAAAACTTTACAGTTGACACTATGCATTGGGGCAGGTAGCGTTCACCTGGCATTTGCCAAACCCAGATTCATCTGTAGGACTACCAGATGGTGCCGCGTGATTCATCACTCCAGAGAACGCATTTCCACTGCTCCAGAGTCCAATGGTGGTGAGCTTTAAACCACTCCAGCCAACGCTTGGCAGTGCGCATGGTGATCTTAGGCTTGTGTGCGGCTGCTCTGCCATGGAAACCCATTTCATGAAGCTCCAGACAACAGTTATTGTGCTGACTTTTCTTCCAGAGGCAGTTTGGAACTCTTTAATGAGTGTTGCAACCGAGGACAGACAATTTTTATGCGCTATGCGCTTCAGCACTCAGCGGTACCGTTCTGGGAGCTTGTGTGGCCTACCACTTCGTGGCTGAGCTGTTGTTGCTCCTAGACGTTTCCATTTAACAATAACAGCATGTTCAGTTGACTTGGGAAGCTCTAGCATGGCAAAAATTTGAAGAACTGACTTGTTGGAAAGGAGGCATCCTATGACAATAGAAAGTCAGGAAGGTAGCGGAAGGTAGCCTAGTGGTTAGAGCGTTGGGCCAGTAATCGAAAGGTTGCTAGATTGAATCCCTGAGCTGACAAGGTGAAAATCTGTTGTTCTGCCCCTGAACAAGGCAGTTAACCCACTGTTCCTAGGCTGTCATTGTAAATAAGAATTTGTTCTTAACTGACTTGCCTAGTTAAATCAAAATAATAATAAAAAAAATCAGCAACAGGTGTGGCTGAAATAGCTGAGTTCACTCATTTGAAGGGGTGACCACATACTTTTGTATATAGCCTGTACGTTATTTATTCTGCATGTCTATTCCTCCTCTTTCAAACAGCCTTATTGCTCTTGCTTTTTATTTTCCCTATTGTTCTTTGTCCTCCTCCCTGACCCGCTTGTTGACAACGCCTGCACGCGCACCAGGGCACCGGAAAACGTGTGGCGAGGTAGAATTTTGCCACATCCCTTTTGATTTAGTTTAATAAAATATATCGACGCAAAGTGTTAAAACGAGAATTGCAGGTAAAAAATGTTTTTATTTGATATGTCTAATGACTTGTCAACTCGTGCACAATTTCTCTGTCCTTCACATCCGGAGTGTTTCTGCAGATGCTTTGCGTATCTTGACCAATCAGATTCACGGAAATCGCAGGTCGGGCACAATGCACAAAGCTCAAGGCGCGCTTTCCACTTCCCTCCGGTATTAAGAAAGTGTGATAACAAGTATCACTCCCGACCGACAAAAACAAAAACTCTATGTGCCTAAAGCAGTAGCGACCGGTCATGCTGTATTGCACAGAAACTATACAATTTTTCAGTCTGATCAATTGTAGGCTACTACAGTTTTTTTAATCGCTTTGGTACTATTTTCACAAGTTTGTGGTGAATTTTCAAAACTCTTAGTACAAAACTCAAAACTGGTAACGTGAGCACTTTCATTGTGCGTTCATTTTGTTTGTACATCTTTCACCATCCAAAATATAAGTTTACTGTGAACTATAATGACTACATTGGTTTAATCACCAAAACACAACATAATGATATCTTCTCAATTTAGTTATTTAACAACCAATTGCAAAAGATTTAAGATACATGTTTCAAAATTGCCCTTTGAATGTAGTATGCTACAGTACTGTACATTACAGTACATTACACTGTTTTCACATTAGGCAATACACTTGCACTACCCATTAAAATTGACAGATCACATTTCCATCATTTCTATCCCATGTGTGATCAAAGGTGTGATCATTGAAGGAATCTTTCACAATATAATCAAATGAAATAAGCTGTCTTGAGCATTTGGCCATACATAGGTTCTCATCGAAATCAACGTAAATATCATATAATTGTTCATGCACCCGGAGAAAAACCTTTTGGCATGACAAAGCCAAGCCTGACATCGGTCTGTATTGAAATCATTGCATGCCTCACACATGGCCTGAAGGAGGGTGATACACTCATGGGGTACAGTGCATTCGGAAAGTATTCAGACCCCTTGACTCTTTCCACATTTTGTTACATTACAGCCTTATTCAAAAATTTATAAAATTGATTTACCCCCTCATCATTCTACACACAATACACCATAATGACAGTTCCTTTGGGAAAGTATTCAGGTCCTTTGACTTTTTCCACATTTAGTTACATTCCAGCCTTGTTCTAAAATTGATTAAATAAATACAAATTCCTCAGCAATCTACATACATACCCCATAATGACAAAGTGAAAACAGGTTTTTAGAAATGTTCGCAAAATTATAAAACCTAAAAAACAGAAATACCTTATTTACATAAGTATTCAGACCCTTTGCTATGAGACTCGAAATTGAGCTCAGGTGCATCCTGTTTACATTGATCATCCTTGAGATGTTTCTACATCTTGACTGGAGTCCACCTGTGGTAAATTCAATTGATTGGACATGATTTGGAAAGGCACACACCTGTCTATATAAGGTCCAACAGGTGACAGTGTATGTCAGAGCAAAAACCCAGCCATGAGGTCAAAGGAATTGTCCGTAGAGCTCCGAGACATGATTGTTTCGAGGCGCAGATCTGGGGAAGGGTAGCAAAACAATTCTGCAACATTGAAGGTCCACAAGAACACAGTGGCCTCCATCATTCTTAAATGGAAGAAGTTTGGAACCACCAAGACTCTTTCTAGAGTTGGCCGCCTGGCCAAACTGAGCAATCGGGGTAGAAGGGCCTTGGTCAGGGGGGTGACCAAGAACCCGATGGTCACTCTGACAGAGCTCTAGAGTTCCTCTTTGGAGATGGGAGAACCTTCCAGAAGGACAACAATCTCTGCAGCACTCCACCAATCAGGCCTTTATGGTAGAGTGGCCAGTCGGAAGCCACTGCTCAGTAAAATGCACATGACAGCCCGCTTGAAGTTTGTCAAAAGGCACCTAATGACTCTCAGACCATGAGAAACAAGATTCTCTGGTCTGATGAAGCCAAGATTGAACTCTTTGGCCTGAATTCCAAGCGTCATGTCTGGAGGAAACCTGGCACCATCCCTACGGTGAAGCATGGTGGTGGCAGCATCATGCTGTGGGGATGGTTTTCAGTGACAGGGACTGAGAGACTAGTCAGGATCGAGGGAAAGATGAACGGAGCAAAGTACAGAGAGATCCTTGATGAAAACCTGCTCCAGAGCGCTCAGGAACTCAGACTGGGGCAAAGGTTCACCTTCCAACAGGACAACGACCCTAAGCACACAACCAAAACAATGCAGGAGTGGCTTCCGAACACTGGAGAGAGCTGAAAATAGCTGTGCAGCAACGCTCCCCATCCAACCTGACAGAGCTTGAGAGGATTTGCAGAGAAGATGGAAGAAACTTCCCAAATACAGGTGTGCCAAGCTTGTAGCGTCATACCCAGGAAGACTTGAGGCTGTAATTGCTGCCATAGGTGCTTCAACAAAGTACTGAATAAAGGGTCTGAATACTTATCTGAATGTGCTATTTCAGTATTTTTTTGTTTCGAATTGTGTAAAAATCTATAAAAAAAAAACATTTTTGCTTTGTCATTACGGGGTATTGTGTGTAGATTGAGGGGGAAAAAAAACATTTTTATCAATTTTAGAATAAGGCTGTAACCTAACTAAATGTGGACAAAGTCAAGGGGTCGGAATACATATATATATATATATATATATATATACCATACTTTTTATGTTTCTACTTTACAGACGAGGTTCTCAAAATCTGTAGTAAACAAACCTGTGGACATGTAAAATCCTCAATTAAGAGCAGTCGGATTAAGTAATAGTAAAATGTATTTTAACAAAAGAAAAGAGAGTCAAATCTGAAGTAATGTGAGCAGTGCATTGTGGAAGGCAATTACTTTATATGAACATGTGAAATGTGAAACTGATTAAGTGTGATGAAAAAAGTGATTGTATGATTTTGTGTGTTGTACTTAGTCAGCGTAAAATGTACTCACCGTTTTGAAACAACTGCCTTTTTGATGATCTGTTTTGAGTTTTCTACTAAGAGTTGTGAAAATATATCATATACTTTATCACCAAAATTATTTTTAAAATCTGTGACAACGGCAGCTGCATAGTCTAGCCTACTATGCTCCCTGTCCCTCTGGTCACTGGACAGGGTTAACAAAGGGGTAACGTTGTGTATTTATAGCCCATTTAGTTGTGAGAAAATGTGAATGGGATCAAATTTGCTTTATATTCAAACTTGCTGGCTAGGCTATCTAAACTTTTTCAATCCAAAATTATTAACTGGAATTAATCAGTAAACACGATATCGGACATAGACTGTGAGTACACTTTTTATTAGGCCTGCAGTTGCATATGGCAGGACTACAAGATGCAAACCTGTATAAAGCAATCTCAGCCCTGTGAATTTTATTGTCCAATCATGTTTCTTTCTCTCTGTCTGTGTATAGGAACTCCCCTAGTACTTTAAAACATCATTCAGATGAACAAGTATAAGGTTGCCTCAGTTTGACAGCGTTTTCATCCTCCCCAAGGCCAGGAGTTTTTCCAGTTTTTTTTTAAAGCATGTGACCTGATTCGAAAAGCTCTGGTCCCATCATAGCCCATAATAACCATTTTTACAACATATTAGTCACGCATCACCTTATAATGTCCAGAGTTTTTCCTGGTTAGGTTACCAGGTCAGGAAAAACTACAGGCCCCACACACACACACACACACAATGTCTCTTTCCCTGTCTCGTCATTGGCTTGGGCACCTCTGTGTGTTAGTTTCATAATGATGTGTTGCACAACCTAGTCTGTTCCAGGCATGATGTGGAGAAGATCTTCACTGTCCCTCCTCCTGAGACTGTTTTATGAATCAATATCAGAGAACATTTCTTCTTTCTTCTTTTCCAATTAAATGGATTAAATTGACCATAGTCATTTTTGCAGCCAGTAGTACTATACCTCTAATGCTATAGTAATAGTGGGGTGCACCTCTGTGGTAAGGCTTACACTATGGTCAACCCATTCTCTGGAACCCCTACAGCTCTTTGACCTGGAATGTCCCTTTAGATAACATAAAGTGAAGGGGCTGTATACACAGCAGTGACATGTTCACCCACTGGGCTATCTTACTTATCAGACTCCACTGTTGTGTGTGTGTGTGTGTGGGTGTTTGAGAGAGATAGACTAGTATACTCAGGGAGCGAACATGTATGAATTGAGAGTTAATATGTGAGAAATGTAGTATGCTTTATATGACACCGTACATGAAGGGCTGTAGATACTGATACTGTATATCAAGACGCCAAAGAAATAAGCAAAGTTGAGGTTTTCCTGAATCTAAAAAAAACCCTGTTGTTTCTAACATTGGTAAGTGCTTATTTCTTCAAAATAGCCACCACCGCCACAATTAACTGTGTCGCAAGAAAATTATATTCCATAAGTCGCGCAGTAGGATGGGCACGACCAATAAGCAGAAGAAATCACATCCAGAATGCCTTGCAGCCACGGAATTTGCATAATTTAAACAAGACGTGGTTGAGGGGGTTGCATTATGCAAATAAGGTATTGATTAAATGATATTCTATACACAAATGTAATCATAAAAAGGAAATTCAGAGGAAATGTTTAGCATTTATTAATTGCCTTTGAACATGCTACAGTTTTTACAGTAATTAAAACCTGTTATGAATAAAACAACAAGTCTATTCGCATGATGTTAGATTACTTCAAATATTGTAAATAGGATGGACTGTGCACTACCTATTTGATGTGAAGTGGAATCTTTATCACTTTCCAGACTCAGACCTCGTGAAAATTGTCACTTGTTCAACAAGCTAGTCACAATTGTTCACATTAGCAAATACTAATCCGTTTAGTGTATACTACTATGTGGGTGTGTTTCCCGAATAAATACATGGCTCTCCAAGATCAGGGCTGTAAACCACAATATTGGAGTATGAACATCAAACTAGGCTGTTGCGTACCCAACACCTTGGTTGTATTCATTAGTCGGATTCCGTTGCAAAATGTTTTGTCCGTTGCAAAACATTTTGCGATGGAAACCAAATGGAAGCAAACAGAGCAAACGGAACAAAACGGGGAGGGACCTGACTTTGTCCAATAGAAACCTACGTTTTCGCTGCAAATGTTTTGTTTGTTTGGAGTTAACGGGTTCTGTTGTCCATCTAATGAATACACCCCTGCTTTTTAGGGGTTGGGTAGGTTGTTGTTAGTGATGACTGGGGTTATGCGGAAGTCATTATGGATCACTTTTAGAATCCCAGGGAGGAAGGAAGCTTTCTGCGCACACTAGTGCCAAGGGCAGCGGCAGGAAGTCGTCCAAACAATGGAGTTGCACTTGCTGGTGTTAGGCTCTGTGCTGTCTGTCTCTCTGTCTGAGGGGGGGGAAGTCCCACATCACCTCTTTAAAACACCACTCCCATTTCCTCACAATGCCACCCCCTCCATCCTCCTTTCAAAACTATAAACCATTGTTTTTGGCAAAACAGAGCATGCCTATTTTTTTTGGAGGTCCTGTCAAGTAAACAGGCTGTGGCAATTCTAACATTTACATTTTAGTCATTGAGCAGATGCTCTTTTCCAAAATGATTTACAGGAGCAATTAGGGTTAAGTGCATTGCTCAAGGGCACATCAAAATATTTTTTATCCTAATTCGCTCAAGGATTTAAACCAGCAACCTCTCGGTTATTGGCCCAACACATTCATAATTTATACATTCTGTGTGTGTTCTTTTAACCCATAAAAATCCCCCCCCCCTAAAAATAACTTTCCCCACCCCAGACCTTTATGGGCGGCAGGTAGCCTAGCTGTTAGAGCGTTGGTCCAGCAACAGAAAGGTTGCTGGTTTGAATACCCGAACCGACAAGCTGAAAGAAATCGGTCTATGTGCCCTTGAGCATGGAACGTAAACCTAATTTCTTCCAGGGGCGCCGTACTATTATGGCTGACCCTGTAAAACAACACATTACACTGCACCTATCCGGTGTACGTGACAATCAAACATATTTGTTTCCTTTTTTTTAATGCAGAAGTCTACTTTTAACAATTGCCACAATTTTTTTTTTTTACTAAAACACATTTGTATGAGGAACAATGCAGATGCAAAGTTTGGTAACAGAATGACAGTAAATGCTCCCTCAGTTTTTTGTGACCACGTTAAACATCCACTCCGAATTAAGATTCAAAGATGACTGAAGAAAGAATGGGGTGTCAGCTATGATACGACACCTTGAGTATGAAAAAAATCTCTTTTGGTTATCGAACTACAGTAAGTGAAGTGGATGATAAAAGAATGACATCATGGGTCCTTGATCTGCACTATAAAGAAATGCATAATTATGAATGTCATTCTCTTCATGGTGATGTATCCTGAATAAGTACACAATGGTAGAAATATGTAATATCCTCCTTTGCATGTTTGGGTATTATTAAAAAAACTGGCTATTATTCTAATGAGCTCTGCCTCCAAACAAGACCACATTTGGTTGGTCCCGACTGGACCAAATCTGTACCAATCATAGACATCTATATTTCACAAGTTTAAACATCACAGTACAGCACCGTAGACCACAGTACAGTACAGAGCAGTATAATTCAGTACAGTACAGTAGAGCATAGTACAGTCAAGTAAATGAGAGCAAAGCATAGTTCAGTACAGCAGAGTGCAGAAGCAATTAAAGCAATTAAAACCTGTTATGAATAAAACAACAAGTCTATTAGCATGACGCTAGATTAGTACAGAAGAGTATAGTACAGTAAGGTAAAGGAAAGTAGAGTATAGTTCAGTACACTACAATAAAACACAGTCGAGTACAGCACAGTTGTAGAGTATATTACATTATACTGTACTCTACTCATGTGTCATCTACTGTACTGTACTGAACTCTACTCCATTGCACTGAACTATATTCTACTCTAATTTCTTTACTATAATTTACTGTGCTCTACTGTACTGTACTCTACTGTGGTCTACTGTGCTCTACTGTACTTTACTGTGCTCTACTGTGGTCTACTGTACTGTGCTCTACTTCGGTCTACTGTACTGTACTCTACTGTGGTCTACTGTACTGTACTCTACTGTGGTCTACTGTACTGTGCTCTATTGCAGCTGTGGTTTCTGACTACTATGATTTCCCTATGTAGACAATTCAATTGCAGTCAAATCAAATCACATTTTATTTGTCACATGCGCCGAATACAACAACCTTACCGTGAAAGGAGTCTTATGGCTTGGGGGTAGAAGCTGTTAAGAAGCCTCTTGGACCTAGACTTGGCGCTCCGGTACCGCTTGCCATGCGGTAGCAGAGCGAACAGTCTATGACTAGGGTGGCTGGAGTCTTTGGCAATATTTAGGGCCTTCCTCTGACACCACCTGGTATAGAGGTCCTGGATGGCAGGAAGCTTGGCCTAGTGATGTACTGGGCCGTATTCACTACCCTCTGTAGTGCCTTGCGGTCGGAGGAAGAGCAGTTGTCATACCAGGCGGTGATGCAACCAGTCAGGATGCTCTCGATGGTGCAGCTGTAAAACTTTGGATCTGAAGACCCATGCCAAATCTTTTTAGTCTCTTGAGAGGCAATAGGCATTGCCATGCCTTCTTCACGACTGTCTTGGTGTATTTGGACCATGATAGTTTGTTGGTGATGTGGACACCAAGGAACTTGAAGCTCTCAACCTGCTCCACTACCGCCCCATCGATGAGAACGGGGGCGTGCTCGCCCCTTCTTTTTCTGTAGTCCACGATCAGTTCCTTTGTCTTGATCACATTGAGGGAGAGGTTGTTGTCCTGGAACCACACTTCCAGGTCTCTGACCTCCTCCCTATAGGCTGTCTCATAGTTGTCGGTGATCAGGCCTACCACCGTTGTGTCGTCGGCAAACATAATGATGGTGTTGGAGTCATGCTTGGCCACGCAGTCATGGGTGAACAGGGAGTACAGGAAGGGACTAAGCACACCCCCCCGAAAGGCCCCCGTGTTGAGAATCAGCATGGCAGATGTGTTGTTGCCTACCCTTACAACCTGCGGGCGGCCCATCAGGAAGTCCAGGATCCAGTTGCAGAGAGAGGTGTTTAGTTTAAGGGTCCTTAGCTTATTGATGAGCCTTGAGGGCACTATGGTGTTGAATGCTGAGCTGTAGTCAATGAAAAACATTCTCACGTAGGTGTTCCTTTTGTCCATGTGGGAAAGGGCAGTGTTGAGTGCAATAGAGATTGTGTCATCTGTGGATCTGTTGGGGCAGTATGCAAATTGGAGTGGGTCTAGGGTTTCTGGGATGATGATGTTAATGTGAGCCATGGCCAGCCTTTCAAAGCACTTCATGGCTACAGACGTGAGTGCTATGGGTTGGTAGTCATGTTGTGGAGCCATAAACACTGTTATTCTCTACTAGACACTGTTATTATGTTATGTATCCTGGCTGAAAGCAGCTTTCTGAATGACTGGAGCCATGAAATAGTTTGCTGTGGAATTGTGCAACATTGTATGGTAACATCGTGTACTGTACACTATGTGACATGTGCCCTCTCTCTCTCTTTCCCTTTCTCTCTCTCTTTCCCACTCTCTTATCCCTTTCATACGCAGATAAAAATACCACTATTTTACCATGCCTGCTTTTTTATACCAGCTTTTTGGTATATCTGAAAGGGGTAGGGGGTAAAAAAAACAAGGAGAAATAAAAGCCACCTAAAGAGTTAGCCATGATTCCTGCATTTTCACAGACCCTGTAAGCAAAATACAGGAATCAGGTCTGTGTGAAGGGTTCTCTGCTTTTTTGCAGGTAAACCCATTAACACTTATATTGTTTAACACCTCCTTAATTTGAAATGCAAACAGACCCCATGGTTTTACAACACCCCCCAACTCCCACCCCTCCCAATTAGCCCGTTTCTACTCACTGTGTAAAAGGGGTATACCTGCAAGAAAGTGGTAAATAAGGTTCTGTTTTAAAGGGGTTATATAAACATTGCCTCATATCTTTTTTTTGCAGGTAATATCTTCTGTCTGAAATGGGTATCTCTGTCTGATTCCATCTGGTTGTAAAGATCCTCCTAGATGTTCTAGAAGATAACCTTCAACACAAGTTCACTTTCTCACTTCTCACATGGATTCCATAGACCTGCACAGCTTTGACGCATCAAAGGTGGGAAATGTGCAGTAATGGGAAATCCATCAATGTCCACTTCTTAGACAGCCTAGGTAGAATGGCTGTTCCAGAGCAGCAGTGCTCGAACAGAAGCACACTCACCGTAGAGGAGAGAGCACTCAACGCTGCAGAGCAGAGAGGGATGGACAGTGAGTGGAACAAGTCTGTGTTGTGATGTGATAACTCAACTCTCACTCAGCTGCTCTCAACCTTCAGCACATCAGCACCACTTCAGTCAGGTGCAGTCTACGACATGTACACCTGAAGGACAACATACTCAGGGTATAGAAAACAAACATGAGCCACGCTCACACGCACGAGAACATCAACAGTGCATGGGGGGCTATAGATAAGGGAGTAAAAGTTACTTGGCTTGGCTCAGAATGCAGATGCCTGTTGAGTTCTGAGTAACCCCTGAGAAACACCAGTCATTCCGGTAACAGGAGCACATCTACCCAATCGATCTCCTCTGCTGAGAAACTGCAGTGTGGTGGGCATGGAGGAGGGGGGGTGTACAGAGGGCAATCCTGCAGGGATAGATTATCTGATGTTGCATCGCCATCTGATGGTCATTGAGTAAAAATGCAATCCAGCACCACTTAGCCTTTGTCAATGCCAATGCACAGCAGCAGACTACCATCAACAGCAGCATTTTATAAACAGAAAGTAGTGTATCAATCCAGAGCATATTAAAGTGCATTGTGAATCTGTCAATCCACGCAGAGTTCAATAAGATTGAAGTCCCTTTGCACCATATGTGTGGTGCAGTGGTCTAAGGCACTGCATCTCAGTGCTAGAGCCGTCACTACTGACACCCTGGTTTGAATCCAGGCTGTATCACAACTGACTGTGATTGGGAGTCCCATAGGGCGGTGCACAATTGGCCCAGCGTCGTCCTTACTTACAAGTCCTTAACCAACAATGCAGTTTTAAGAAAACCCAACAAAAAAAGTAAGAGATAAGAATAACAAATAATTAAAGAACAGCAGTAAATAAAAAATAGCGGGGATATATACAAGGGGGTACCGGTACTGGTTCAGTGTCACAAATGAGCAGACATTGAAACACACATGCAAAAAAAAAAATACTTTGACATTTTGGAAAGCTCTCAATTTGAGCTGCTGTGAGTGACAACGTAACAGACTACAAATGCTTAGCTAACATATCCCATCAGCCTGTTCGGTGATTGTTTCCGGAATTTCCGGTCTAATTCCAGAGTTTAACGCGCGCTCAAACGTCAGTGAAACAACTGTGGTTGTACAGTCTCATCTATCTGTGGTACAGTCGGTTATCAAATGTAAAAAAATAAATATTTAGCATAATAGCTTAAGAAATGTTAGCTGCTGATTATGACCAGGCCTCTCTACCGGAACTAATTGCCCCTCTACTACTGCCGACTTTTCCCCTTTCTCTCAATATTACCGGTGGCTGAACCATGGAGGAGGTAAGTAGTTAGCTAGCTAACGTTAGCCTGCTATTTAACTTGAGTCTGGGTTTATAGAAGAAGTTGAATATGGCGATTCTCCAAGCCCAGGAAGCAGCCATTCAATTTATAATTCACCAGCTTTTTCAAGCTTAATAATGTCAAAATTGGTTCGATACTTACCGAAGAATGGCGTTTCGCTCAGCAACTATCGTCACTACTGAGTTAGTGAACTGTATTTCCAAAAAAGGTCTAAATAAAAAGATGCATGTATCAGAAAAATGGAAACAATCAAAAGTATTGTTTTTGACCAAGTGAGCATGCATCTTCTGCAATTAATCATTACTGCCATGCACGGGTCGGCTGCACTTGGTAAAATAAACTATAACGTTACTTAGATTCATCAAAAAGTGTTGTATTCTTCACACAACACACTAAGACATTATCCAATTCAATAATATTTTGGAGGGGTCGCTCCACTTAAAAAAAAAAAAACACAAGAAAGAGGGTTTTGACACCCACCATCTCAGCTTGTTCTAAAATAATTTATGTAGTTAGAAAAACAAGATTAGCATTCCTGCAACCATTCCTTTGTTTTAATATACTTTGATCTGAGAAATTAAGCTAATTGGCCAGTTTAATTTATAGGATTCAATAAATATAGTAACCAACAAACGATATGGACAACTTATTTCTAACAGTGAGTTAGACATGAGCCACCCACGGCAATCTCTCCCCAACAACGAGTTTAGGGTATCGGTTCTCTGTCTGACAAGTAGTATGGAGCCGAGTATTGTTTTCTTCATCCTATGTAATGTAGTCCCAGTGAATTTGGTTGTTTCTCCCCCCCTGTACAGATAAATTATTCATTGAAGTTGTTAGGTTTATGTCCTGTCCTACATCCAGATATTACCATGTTCTGACCACTAGATTGTGTTGTTCCATCCCCCCCCCCCCCCCCCATACTAGATTGTGTTGTTCCATTTCCCCCCCCCCCCCCCATGTTAAAAGGGATAATTGCATTGATTTCCTTACCCTGTAGGCAGTTTATGGACATATATGACAGTAACCCATGCTTTGGTTTTGTTTACCAGGACACTGTAAAGTCCATTATGCCTCTGAAGAGTATGAATTCTTAGCAACTGAGTCGCTGTAAAATAAATTATCGTTGGCAACTTCAGGTTTTTCGGGAGTACTTTGAAAAATAACTTGACACTTAATCGGTCGGATCTGCTGGATAGGGGCACTCCAAACATAAGGCAATGAAAAAATTGCCAAAACTTGTAAATGATGGTTATGAAGGTAACCAAAACTTGTTTCTCACAAGTGTAGCAGGTTGTGAACTCTGCAAACAACATTTCCACTCAGAATGAGAACAGTAAATTACTGTAATTAATACATGCATTAACAGAAATGTATGTAACCAAATTATGAGGATTAACGGTACATTTACTACTGGGGACAAATGTAATGGGGAATTGATAAAAAAGAAACAAATTGCAAACATTTCACACAAGTAAGTAATGAATGTGCAAGAATTGGTGGGAGAAAGCTGAGCACATTCTGGAGAGCTGAGCACATGCATTCTGGAGAGAAATGCCCAATATCTTCGTGCCACACCGCTTCCCTTCTTGTCTCAACGTTGAAAATTATACTCAAGACACTATCGAAACACACATTTTGGATGCTTTTCACTGACAGCCGCAACTCAATCAGCTAGGCCTATTGCAACGTGCTCTGCCCAAATAGAGCTTGCCAGCTTGTAGTCCTAAACCCAAAATGAGTTACCTGGTTCGTTCAGCCATTCCTATGAAGAAAGAATAGGGTTTTGGATTAAATGCCAAAAAGAAGGTTTGAGGTTAACATAGGCTTTGAAGATTTTATACGTTTTGTTCTATTACTTAAAAAAAAAAACATAGTTACAGGAGAAAAGAGGAAGGGTGAATGAGCTAATTGGAAGCTGGGGATGATTAGGTGACCATGATGGTATGAGGGCCAGATTGGGAATTTAGCCAAGACACAAGGGTTAACACCTCAACTCTTACGATAAGTGCCATGCGATCTTTGTTGACCACAGAGTCAGAATACCTGTTTAATACCTGTTTAACGTCCCATCCAAAAGACAGGACACAGGGCAATGTCCCCAATCACTGTCCTGGGGCATTGGAATATATATATTTTTAGACTGGAATATATATTTTTTTAGACTGGAGGAAAGAGTGTCTTCTACTGGCCCTCCAACAACACTTCCAGCAGCATCTGGTCTCCCTTCCAGTGACTGACCAGGACCAAACCTGCTTCGCTTCAGAGGCAAGCCAGCAGAGGGATGCAGGGTGGTATGCTGATGAATTATGAAGCTTTTATGTGTTTTTTTATTTATTACATAAATGTTTAAATTCAGTGACATTAGCTGATGAAGATTCTCAGAACAAAACATATAAAATGTCTTAAGCCTGTTTACCACAGACTTTATTTTCTGTGTTTTATTTGTAAAAATCCATTAAATTCCCCGTAGGCTTTTCCCCAAATGTATTTCAATTTACTTTAAGCCTATTGGATGTGCCACCTATTGAAAAAAAGTGGGTTACCTTCACATGTTCGTCCAAAATAATTCCAACGTCCGAGCGTTGCGCTATGCACCCGCCAATTCGCATGGTTGAAACTATCTCACCGGAGAAAGCATCCGAGCCATACTCTTTTAGCCCAGACAGCATCAGATACATGGGCACACATACTGAGACAGTGGAGTGCTATTTTGCTCGTTGGGCTGCTTTATCTGAGATTGATGCATTTTTCTGTCGGTGTGCGTCTTGGTCAAATAAATTATCAATATTTAAATGTTTTATTTGGATGGGAAATGAGGTACGGTAGGGCGTGCCAGGCCAACTAAGGCCCGCCCATAACATTGTCCCTGTATCCTACTCTAAATAAAAGGTTGTGGAAAAACATCATGCACTATAAAAAAAATAGACACATTTAGAAAGCCCATCCCACACATTCAGTCATAGTCCAAATCAAATCCCTACAGGTTCAGGCGTGTGAGGGCAGAACATTCTTCGACAGGATTCCTTGCAAGGCCTCGGCTGTAGAAAGGCGTAGAGCCGCACCCAATTTTCTGATTTCTACTCTGTTTGTGCCGTTTATGACCGTGTCCAAAGCTACAGCCATAATTGGTAGACGGTTCCGATTGGAGAATCGCTGTTTGCGTCACCGAGCAGTAAACCTTTAGATGTTAATCCTGTCTCCCCAAATCAAAACCAAACAGATTCCATGTTCTCACTTTGCGCGCACACCTGTCTGTGTTTCAAACCTATTTGTCTAGCTAATCCGCCTTGCAGTATGGGCACAATGCTGCCCCAGACGGGAATGTAGAGGAAATGTGCCTGCAAAGTCCGAACAAGACATTGCCAGCCATATTACATTTAGAATTTGTTTTGTTTTTTGGGGGGGTAAACTGCGATTCTCCAATCGGAATCGTCAACCGATCATAGATGTAGTTTCAGACGCGGAACACGTGCTGCTAACAGGTACAGTGATTGGACCATGTGTTATCTCAAACGCAGTCGCTTTGGAATGCCCCTCCTAGTTTTTCTCATGAATTAAATATTGGGCTAGTTTTTCTCATGAATTAAATATTGGGCTACTTGCTAGCTAACCTTTTAAACACGAACCTCGGCGGCAGAGCTAAAGCTTGTGTCCGAGGTCGGGTACAGGCTGCTGTAAGCAGCAGATTTCCGGCCCACCTTTACTTGCCGATTACTTTCTTTGTTCTCAAATCAAATCAAATCAAATCAAATCAAATTTTATTTGTCACATACACATGGTTAGCAGATGTTAGTGCGAGTGTAGCGAAATGCTTGTGCTTCTAGTTCCGACAATGCAGTAATAACAAGTAATCTAACTAACAATTCCAAAACTACTGTCTTGTACACAGTGTAAGGGGATAAAGAATATGTACATAAGGATATATGAATGAGTGATGGTACAGAGCAGCATAGGCAAGATACAGTAGATGGTATCGAGTACAGTATGTACAAATGAGATGAGTATGTAAACAAAGTGGCATAGTATAGTATAAAGTGGCTAGTGATACATGTATTACATAAGGATACCGTCGATGATATAGAGTACAGTATATACGTATGCATATGAGATGAATAATGTAGGGTAAGTAACATTTATATAAGGTAGCATTGTTTAAAGTGGCTAGTGATATATTTACGTCCTTTCCCATCAATTCCCATTATTAAAGTGGCTGGAGTTGAGTCAGTGTCAGTGTTAGTGGTGGCTGTTTAACAGTCTGATGGCCTTGAGATAGAAGCTGTTTTTCAGTCTCTCGGTCCCAGCTTTGATGCACCTGTACTGACCTCGCCTTCTGGATGATAGCGGGGTGAACAGGCAGTGGCTCGGGTAGTTTGCCCCCGGTGATGCGTTGTGCAGACCTCACTACCCTCTGGAGAGCCTTACGGTTGAGGGCGGTGCAGTTGCCATACCAGGCGGTGATACAGCCCGCCAGGATGCTCTCGATTGTGCATCTGTAGAAGTTTGTGAGTGCTTTTGGTGACAAGCCGAATTTCTTCAGCCTCCTGAGGTTGAAGAGGCGCTGCTGCGCCTTCTTCACGATGCTGTCTGTGTGAGTGGACCAATTCAGTTTGTCTGTGATGTGTATGCCGAGGAACTTAAAACTTGCTACCCTCTCCACTACTGTTCCATCGATGTGGATAGGGGGGTGTTCCCTCTGCTGTTTCCTGAAGTCCACAATCATCTCCTTAGTTTTGTTGACGTTGAGTGTGAGGTTATTTTCCTGACACCACACTCCGAGGGCCCTCACCTCCTCCCTGTAGGCCGTCTCATCGTTGTTGGTAATCAAGCCTACCACTGTTGTGTCGTCCGCAAACTTGATGATTGAGTTGGAGGCGTGCGTGGCCACGCAGTCGTGGGTGAACAGGGAGTACAGGAGAGGGCTCAGAACGCACCCTTGTGGGGCCCCAGTGTTGAGGATCAGCGGGGAGGAGATGTTGTTGCCTACCCTCACCACCTGGGGGCGGCCCGTCAGGAAGTCCAGTACCCAGTTGCACAGGGCGGGGTCGAGACCCAGGGTCTCGAGCTTGATGACGAGCTTGGAGGGTACTATGGTGTTGAATGCCGAGCTGTAGTCGATGAACAGCATTCTCACATAGGTATTCCTCTTGTCCAGATGGGTTAGGGCAGTGTGCAGTGTGGTTGAGATTGCATCGTCTGTGGACCTATTTGGGCGGTAAGCAAATTGGAGTGGGTCTAGGGTGTCAGGTAGGGTGGAGGTGATATGGTCCTTGACTAGTCTCTCAAAGCACTTCATGATGACGGATGTGAGTGCTACGGGGCGGTAGTCGTTTAGCTCAGTTACCTTAGCTTTCTTGGGAACAGGAACAATGGTGGCCCTCTTGAAGCATGTGGGAACAGCAGACTGGTATAGGGATTGATTGAATATGTCCGTAAACACACCGGCCAGCTGGTCTGCGCATGCTCTGAGGGCGCGGCTGGGGATGCCGTCTGGGCCTGCAGCCTTGCGAGGGTTAACACGTTTAAATGTCTTACTCACCTCGGCTGCAGTGAAGGAGAGACCGCATGTTTTCGTTGCAGGCCGTGTCAGTGGCACTGTATTGTCCTCAAAGCGGGCAAAAAAGTTATTTAGTCTGCCTGGGAGCAAGACATCCTGGTCCGTGACTGGGCTGGATTTCTTCCTGTAGTCCGTGATTGACTGTAGACCCTGCCACATGCCTCTTGTGTCTGATCCGTTGAATTGAGATTCTACTTTGTCTCTGTACTGGCGCTTAGCTTGTTTGATAGCCTTGCGGAGGGAATAGCTGCACTGTTTGTATTCGGTCATGTTACCAGACACCTTGCCCTGATTAAAAGCAGTGGTTCGCGCTTTCAGTTTCACACGAATGCTGCCATCAATCCACGGTTTCTGGTTAGGGAATGTTTTAATCGTTGCTATGGGAACGACATCTTCAACGCAAGTTCTAATGAACTCGCACACCGAATCTGCGTATTCGTCAATGTTGTTATCTGACGCAATACGAAACATCTCCCAGTCCACGTGATGGAAGCAGTCTTGGAGTGTGGAGTCAGCTTGGTCGGACCAGCGTTGGACAGACCTCAGCGTGGGAGCCTCTTGTTTTAGTTTCTGTCTGTAGGCAGGGATCAACAAAATGGAGTCGTGGTCAGCTTTTCCGAAAGGGGGGCGGGGCAGGGCCTTATATGCGTCGCGGAAGTTAGAGTAACAATGATCCAAGGTCTTTCCTCCCCTGGTTGCGCAATCGATATGCTGATAAAATTTGGGGAGTCTTGTTTTCAGATTAGCCTTGTTAAAATCCCCAGCTACAATGAATGCAGCCTCCGGATAAATTGTTTCCAGTTTGCAAAGAGTTAAATAAAGTTCGTTCAGAGCCATCGATGTGTCTGCTTGGGGGGGGATATATACGGCTGTGATTATAATCGAAGAGAATTCTCTTGGTAGATAATGCGGTCTACATTTGATTGTGAGGAATTCTAAATCAGGTGAACAGAAGGATTTGAGTTCCTGTATGTTTCTTTCATCACACCATGTCACGTTGGCCATGAGGCATACGCCCCCGCCCCTCTTCTTCCCAGAAAGATGTTTGTTTCTGTCAGCGCGATGTGTGGAGAAACCCGTTGGCTGCACCGCTTCGGATAGCGTCTCTCCAGTGAGCCATGTTTCAGTGAAGCAAAGGACGTTACAGTCTCTGATGTCCCTCTGGAATGCTACCCTTGCTCGGATTTCATCAACCTTGTTGTCAAGAGACTGGACATTGGCAAGAAGAATGCTAGGGAGTGGTGCGCGCTGTGCCCGTCTCCGGAGTCTGACCAGAAGACCGCCTCGTTTCCCTCTCTTTCGGAGTCGTTTTTTTGGGTCGCTGCATAGGATCCACTCCGTTGTCCTGTTTGTAAGGCAGAACACAGGATCCGCGTCGCGAAAAACATATTCTTGGTCGTACTGATGGTGAGTTGATGCTGATCTTATATTCAGTAGTTCTTTTCGACTGTATGTAATGAAACCTAAGATGACCTGGGGTACTAATGTAAGAAATAACACGTAAAAAAACAAAAAACTGCATAGTTTCCTAGGAACGCGAAGCGAGGCGGCCATCTCTGTCGGCGCCGGAAGTAAGGACCGATTCAGAGTTACCGGTGTCTTCTTAAAACCCTTGCATGAGGCTCGGAGCTCAATTGAAATCGGATGGGATTACGGAATCAGTTTTTAACAAACACAAAGAAATGGGCTACAGCAGTGCGATCTGTCTTATTTCTGAAGATATGGATGTTTTATAAAGCCCGACACGTTCAACAGTTGTTGATCATAACTACGGTAGGTTTTCCTCTACTCACTTTTCTTATAAAATATACTTCTCAAAGGTCAATGTAGCCCACTGGTGAAATGTTATGCACAATGGTAACATGGACTGGGTAAAGGTGCAACCATTTTCTAGAAATCAGGTCGGGTTCGGGCTCATTACATTTCTGTGACATTGGACTTGAAATAAGTTTGGCTCGGGCTAAGCCGAACCGGACAAATGTTTTCAGAATGTATTTTGACAACCTTAGTGTAGAGGTCGACCGATTATGATTTTTGAACGCCGATACCGACTATTGGAGGACCAAAAAAAGCCGATATCGGCCGATTTGTTTAAAAAAACAAAACATGTATTTAATTTATTTGTAATAATGGCAATTACAACAATACTGAATGAACACTTATTTTAACTAAATATAATACATCAATAATAACAATTTAGCCTCAAATAAATAATGAAACATGTTCAATTTGGTTTAAATAATGCAAAAACAAAGTGTTGGAGAAGAAAGTAAAAGTGCAATATGTGCCATGTAAAAAAGCTAACGTTCAAGTTCCTTGCTCAGAACATGAGAACATATGAAAGCTGGTGGTTCCTTTTAACATGAATCTTCAATATTCCCAGGTAAGAAGTTTTAGGTTGTAGTTATAGGAATTCTAGGACTATTTATCTCTCTACGATTTGTATTTCATATACCTTTGACTATTGGATGTTCTTATAGGCACTTTAGTATTGCCAGTGTAACAGTATAGCTTCCGTCAATCTCCTCGCTCCTACCTGGGCTTGAACCAGGAACACATCGACAACAGCCACCCTCGAAGCATCGTTACCCATGCAGCGCAAGGGGATCAACCACGCCAAGTCTCAGAGCGAGTGATATTTGAAACGCTATTAGTGCGCACCCTGCTAACTAGCAATTTCACATCGGTTACACCAGCCTAATCTCGGGAGTTGATAGGCTTAAAGTCATAAACAGCGCAATGCTTGAAGAATTGCGAAGAGGTGCTGCCAAACGCAGGAAAGTGCTTTTTGAATGATTGCTTACGAGCCTGCTGCTGCCTACCATCGCTCTATCAAATCATAGACTTAATTATAACATAATAACACACAGAAATACGAGCCTTTGGTCATTAATATGGTCGAATCAGGAAACTATCATTTAGAAAACAAAACGTTTTCTTTCAGTGAAATACGGAACCATTCCGTATTTTATCTAACGGGTGGCATCCCTAAGTCTAAATATTTCTGTTACATTGCACAACCTTCAATGTTATGTCATAATTATGTACAATTCTGGCAAATTAATTATGGCCTTTGTTAGGAATAAATTTCACGCAGTTCGCTAAGAGCCAGGCGGCCCAAACTGCTGCAAATACCCTGACTGCTTGCACGGAACACAAGAGAAGTGACACAATTTCCCTAGTTATAAGAAATTCATGTTCGCAGGCAATATTAACTAAATATCCAGGTTTAAAAATATATACTTATGTATTGATTTTAAGGAAAGGCATTGATGTTTATGGTTGGGTACATTGGTGCAACAACAGTGCTTTTTTTTCCGCAAATGCGCTTGTTAAATCATCACCTGTTTGTCGAAGTAGGCTGTGATTCAATGATAAATTAACAGGCACCGCATCGATTATATGCAACGCAGGACACACTAGATAAACTAGTATATCGTCAACCATGTGTAGTTAACTTGTGATTATGTTAAGATTGATTGTTTTTTATAAGATACGTTTTTAATGCTAGCTAGCAACTTACCTTAGCTTCTTGCTGCCCTTGCATAACAGGTAGTCAGCCTGCCATGCAGGCTCCTCGTGGAGTGCAATGTAAGGCAGGTGGTTGTGGGTTGGACTAGTAACCGGAAGGTTGCAAAAACGAATCCCTGAGCTGACAAGGTACAAATCTGTCATTCTGCCCCTGAACAAGGCAGTTAACCCACCGTTCCTAGGCTGTCATTGAAAATAAGAATGTGTTCTTAACTGACTTTCCTAGTTAAATAAAGGTGTAAAAAAAAAAAGAAATCTGCCAAATCGGTGTCCAAAAATATAGATTACCGATTTGTTATGAAAACGTGAAATCGGCTCTAATTAATCGGCCATTCTGATCTAATCGGTCGACCTCTACTTTAGTGGACACCCACCGGTCTCGATCAATGAGGGAAGATCAGAAGCGGACTAGATGGCAACGTATACATAGTTGGATTACTTAATGGAACAAAGCGCGATTTAATTGAATCATGTTCTAAATTCAAACGTTCTCCCTGCAACTGGCCATGGGCGTTTTAGAATACACAGGTGACTTCCGTATCGGCAAGTAAAGGTTGGTCAAATCTGCTGCTTACAGCTGAACAGCAGCCTGTACACGACCTCAAACTCAAGTTTTAGCTCTACCGCAGAGGTTTGTGTTTACAAGGCTAGTTGGCTAGTCAAGTTTAATGATGACAACTTATTTTGCAACCCCCCCCCTTCCAGTGACAAAGAACTACATCCAAAATCAAGAGTTCTCCTTCACGTTGAAGGATGACATCTACGTACGGTATCAGTCGTTCAGCACGCAGAGCAAGCTGGAGGAGGCGATGCAAAAGATGGACCCGTACAAGATTGACATTGGAGCAGTCTACTGTCACTGGGTGGGGCTCCGTTACTCACCGTGTTTATCTGACCACCTGTTACACACATTCTTGCTTTCTTCTCCATCTGCCTAACTCGATCAAATGCATCTGTTGTCCCTCAAGTGTCCATTTTTATTTATATATATATATATATATATATATATATTTTTTCCATTCCTCCTTCTGTCACCCTCAGCCCAATCAGCATAACACAGTCAAGTCTGGATCCTTCCAGGCTCTTGAGAAGGAGCTGGTGTTTGATATTGATATGACAGACTATAATGATGTCAGAAGCTGTTGCACGTACTTGGATCACAGCCAGAAAGTGTATTTGTAGTTCCACCATCTTTACTATTATACAGATGTAAAGTATGTTTGAATGTACAACAGACTAATTCAGGGACGGTGCCTTTTGACGTTTTGTTGGGGGTGTGGGACTGTTGTCTTGTTTTGCAGTGCTGCAGACATCTGCCCAAAGTACTGGACTCTGATGACTATTGCTCTCTGTATCCTGGACAGGGCACTTCGAGCGGAGTCAAAAGAAGGAAAAAAAGGTGATTTAATTGCCATTTAGCAGACGCTTTTATACAAAACCAGTCACGAATGCATACATTTATTTTATGTATGGGTGATCCAACTTTCCCCAGTATGCTCTAGTAGGACAGGACATACTGAGCAGCAAAGAGGCTGCGGACAAAGTGCTGGCCCTCGTGCCTGAAGATATCCTTTTCCTCTGCCGATTTTTATTACATGACACTATATGAAATGTGTGTGTAGCCATACATGTACTGTAGATTTGTCTCACACACACACACACACACACACACACACACACACAGCGTTCCGTATCTTAACGTTTAGCAGGTTTTTGCGATAAAATGCCTATTCTTAACGTAAACCACATGTCAGAAAGGAGCTGCTGCAGTGCTTCCAGACTGAAAAAACCCTGAGAAGCGCTGGTGTATATTTAAGACTCTGGTCCAAAACAAACGTGTAAGTCGCCATGCCCACACAACAGTGAAGACTGACATAAGCCTTGTTATAACACAATACAACAATGTGGTGATGTCATAAGCGCATGCTTGGCTGCCATTAACAACTCTACTTTCTACCACCAGACGACTGCCAAGGGCCATTACTTTGAGAAGGAGATCATGTGGCAGTACTGTTACCCTCGGGTTGATGTGAACGTCAGTAAAGGAGTCAACCACTTGCTGAAGAGCCCCTTCAGCGGCCATCCCAAAACGGGTAAGGGAAAAACTAATGAAGTGCATGAGTAATGGATGAAACCTGAGAGAAACGGTCAAAAGACGCTCTCATCCAACTGAAGGAGATACTCTTAAGGTGTTGTTGAGCTAATGACATCCTTTCTCAATTATCCTTACTTCCCCAAAGGGCGGATCTCTGTTCCTATTGACCTGAGAGAACTGGGTCGCTTTGACCCCTGTGATATGCCCACTATCAGGTAAGCCCTCAGTCAATTTTTCATAATAAGAACTTTGTAAAGAGAGAAATTCAAAATGTATTCCCAAAGCCTTACAAACTTTGTTTATGTGTGGCGTTCCCTAGGGTTCTTCTCAGTTGGTACACTCACCGGTCCTGTTATCGTTTCTCCCTGTAGTCTGATCTGTGAGGAGCTGGATCGGCCCAAGACAGCAGGAGGAAGAGAAGGAAGAACCCAAGGAGAAGCAGGAGAGCGACGGAAGATAGGTATTCAAAAAAGACAAGTGCAATTAATCACTAAGAACCAAGGGATCTAATATTGTTTTGTTCATTGCATGTTGATTTGACTAACAAAAAACGTTCTGGTTCCATAGACTACAAACGAACAAGCTTGGGGAAGTATGTGAAACTGTTAGATGAATTCCTGGAAGGGATGGCTCGCTCAAGGAAAGGGGAGCATCTTAAAAAGAGTGGTGGGTGTAATTTAAAGTCCTTCGTGGAAGAATACAATTGTTAGTATGAACATTTAGATCTAAACGAGTTGATGATCAAGGATTTTTTTCTCAATTTCTTTTCACAGATCTTCAAAAGGACTTCTAGCCCTTAGCGGTGTCCAACGGAATACTGTCTGATGCTGGGATTGGTACCTACATTGGTTGGCTAATCTTAAACCATCCCGTCATATCAGTTGTTTATAATATGACAGTTAAAGATGGAGAACACACATTAGATACACTGTAAACAAATGGTTTGTTTGAGAATTGTCATGCAAATATTTGAAATCAACAATTGAAAAATCAGTTGTGCAAAACTTTTATATTTTTATTTTACTAGGCAAGTCAGTTAAGAACAAATTCTTATTTTCAATGACGGCCTAGGAACAGTGGGTTAACTGCCTGTTCAGGGGCAGAACGACAGATTTGTACCTTGTCAGCTCAGGGATTTGAACTTGCAACCTTTTGGTTACTAGTTCAACTCTAACCACTAGGCTACCCTGCCGCCCCATATATAGCCTATTGTTTTCTAATTAAAATGACTTTATACTACAGTTTGTGTCAATCTATGTTGTGTCATGAGAGTCAAGGATAGAACAGGTACAATCAAGTCACATAACAGTACATGCCAGGGTATCAATGTAAAAATGTCCCATCATAGGGTCTTCACTTTTCCAATTATTGGGTTAAAAATGCATAAAGTAACTATCTAACAAGAAACTAATGCAAGGATACACCAGAGATGTATTTTTTTTTTTTTTTTTGTAAAACGACCCGGAAGAAGTTAGTGCAAAATGTGATATCGGGAGACCGAGGTCAGAAATTCTCTCTCACAACCATCT
The DNA here is from genome assembly GCF_045791955.1 of Oncorhynchus clarkii lewisi. NCBI lineage: Eukaryota > Metazoa > Chordata > Actinopteri > Salmoniformes > Salmonidae > Oncorhynchus > Oncorhynchus clarkii. The sequence continues at coordinate 41,211,735 of NC_092155.1, read as the reverse complement.
TGGATATAGAATCCTAACTCGGTGAGTGTGTCTGCCGCGAATCTAACTTCATCTAACCATTTATCGCAGTTTAAATTATTTAAAACAGGGCTCTGAAAGTACATGAGAAGTGTGGCATACCCCTAATGTGGATATTTATCCGTATCATTATCTGTACACAGAAATATTCACTGTTTATGTTATCGATCTCTGGTACAAAATGGGGGAACACGACTTTGCCCACATTTGCTAACGGGTATAGGCTTGGTTTCATGTGACACGACAGTTGAGAACACAGGACGAATTATACGTTTTACGGATGGGGCAACTTGTGTAGTGTTCAGTGGAAGTTGTCAGTGAGCCAACCTATGAACATATCTTTGACAGCGCACATCCAGCTAGCAAGATTCAAGCGAAGCTTGTTCGGAAGTGAGTGTACCGTTAGCTAACCATCTACCTAATATTTTACTGTTTTCTTGGACTATACAAGTTGTTAGCTATGATTGTTATTGCTGTGACGTTATATTAAACAGCGTTTTCGTCCAGTGTCCAATTGTCTCCTGATTTGCAGCTTGCCAGTATTAACTATCTAGATAACGTTAATCCATTTAAAGTGGCTAGTTAGCTTGCTAACTAGGGAATGTATCATTACATTAGCAACACGTGAAACACAGTTAACGCTTGAGTTCGAAATTAAAATGGCTTGTTGGATAACCACTAATTTATCCAGTTACCCTCACTCTCAGTAAGTACCTAACCTATGTTTGATAGTATGAGTCGGTCACATTGAGTATAATCTGCCGTCCTAGAATTTCGCTACATCCGCAATAAAATTGACTTAGTATTTAGCTGGGAATGATTTGGATTTGAACACAGTGGGAGAACCTCAATTTCATACTTTTCGCGTCCTCTTTCTCAAAACCAATTGGATGAGAGGCAGAGGTCCCTACCATCTGACTTCCTTCAATGGTGTTTGAGGTGATTTCACTGAGACCTTGAGTACGATTACATGCACACAATGCGATTATTGTGGATAGATTAATATAATAGTTCGATTAAAACCTTTACATGTTTTGCAAGAAGAACGATTCCCTTAATGTTTTACATAGACACATCTGAAATCGGGCTACCTGATGGCACTGATAAATGCAGAGAATCCCCAATCAAAATAAACGTTCTACCACAGCGAGTATGCTTTTTTTGACATATAAAGTTTGTGAACTACTTCTATGCATTCATTCAGTTGTTCTGAACGCACTTCACTCAGCACTGAAGAGGGAGGCTAGCTCAGCTGGTGTTAACACATACACCAATCAAATACAGCACTGGGAATGCCAATTAAGGTGTTTACATGTGCAAATAATTAGAAAGATTGCACAGAAAACTAGGTGCATTAATCGGTGTATGCTTACTTTGACTTTGACCTAATGCCAATTTTAAGATGAACAGAGTAAGGTGTTTACATGATTGCATAATCTGCCTACTGCCATAATCAGTTTAATATCGAATTACTACTGTGCTGGTTAATGTACTCATTGAATCCAATTCCTACTACTACATTTTTTTGTCATCTGCTCTCTATGGATTTACCTAGTCAATGGGAGACGTGGAAAAGTATCTAGTAAATTAGTCTGTGTTTTATTCATGCCATGTCAGTTATTCCCGGTGAGTCATTCCTTGATTTCTCATTTCAGACACAAGCATGCCTGGTGAAGCCACAGAGACGGTCCCGGTCACTGAGCAGGAGATGCAGCAGCCACAAGTTGAGACTGGTTTGTATAGCATTATTACATCACACTTGCATGCTAAGATACTAAACTGCAAGGCTAATGGGGTCCTGGAACTCAAACACTGCAGTAGCTAATTCAACAGTGCTTGTTGGATGTAGTGACTGAAGTCATATTCCCCCAGTGGCGTGGTGGCTGTTATTTGAGAGCTCTATATTAATTGAACTCCTTCAGGAAGTTTAGCACCCATCAGTTGACACTTAGATAATCAAGCAGGTGACACTGCTGTAGAATGACACCCTGTTGGGGACGCTCACTTGGAACCGTTTTCTCTTCGTCAAGTACAGCTTTACACATATTCTCAGATAATCAAGCAGGTGACACTGCTGTAGAATGACACCCTTTTGGGGACGCTCACTTGGAACCGTTTTCTCTGCGTCAAGTACAGCTTTACACATATTCTCATATATAGGGATATGTGGTGTCAGGTTTCTTTTAAGGGGAAGGGTGGGCTGATCAGCTGAAGGATCATGTATAGTGAGGTCCAAAAGTATTTGGACAGTGAAAAATGTTTTGTTTTGCCTCTGTACTCTAGCACTTTGAAATTATACAATGACTGAGGTTAAAGGGCAGACTGGCTTACATTTTAGGGTATTTTCATCCATCTCTGGTGAACCGCTTAGAAATCACAGCACTTTTTGTACATGGTGTCCCCCCCATTTTAGGGAACCAAAAGAATTTGGACTAATTCACTTGCATTAAAGTAGTCAAAAGTAGAATATTTGGTCCCATATTCCTAGCACGCAATAAGTGTTGTCCCTGTATTCATTTAGCAGCGGCGCAACTCTGCTGCTAAATTGTTGCCGCCCACCCAAAAAAAGTCTACATTTGTCTGGATTTAATCCTGATGAGTGAGAGAGGTACAAAGATCATAACCCCAAAACATGTTTACCTCTCACCATTACCAATAACAGGGGAGGTTATCAGGTTTTTTGGGGGGGGGGGGGGGGTGATATTTATGCCTCGAACTTTCTCTCTCAACATTATTCACAATTCAGTCATGATTATCTGTAATAATGGTAGCATCCACATTAATATAGAAGTGTTTAGGAAACATTTACAGTAAAAGTGACTCAAATGACACTACATTATTTACCATTTCTATTGGGCACAAATACTTTTGGTTCCCTAAAATGGCGGGGACTATGTACCAAGTGCTGTAATTTCTAAACAGTTCAACCAATATGGAGGAAAATACCCTCAAATTAAAGTTGATAGCCTGCACTTTAACCTCTTATTCTTGGTATCATTTCAAGTACAGGGCCAAAACAACAAAATGTGTCAATGTCCAAATACTTTTGGACCTCCCTGTATAAACCATGGCCTGTAAATTATAATCCCGGGGGGACTCTCTCTTTTCTTTTCTTTTTTTTAACTTTGAAGTGAGTAGCCCTCAAGGATTTTGTTTGGCCAGTCATCGACTCACTTTGCATCAATGTTGAAAAAAGGGTGTGGGAACAATTTTAGGGATTTGAGAGGGATTAAAAAATTGTGGTTGTCTTGAATTTCACTGCAGGTCAAATGGGTTATCCAGGACCCCTTATTTACTGAAACCCACTCACTCACAACCGCATGTGTTGAATGTTACTGTACCGACAACTGTGTTGTAAAACACTTTCTAATGCATGGGTATCGATGTAGTGGCATGTGCATGGACATTTTTTAAAGAAACATCCTGCACGCATTAATTATAACTGAACAAAAATATAAACGCAACATGCAACAATTTCAACCATTTTACTGAGTTACAGTTCAGTCAATTGAAATCAATTCAATAGGCCCTAATCTATGGATTTCACATTACTTTGCATGGGTGCAGCCATGGGTGGGCCTGGGAGGGCATAAACCCACCCACTGGTGAGCCAGGGCCCAGCCAATCAAGAGTTTTTCCCAACAAAAGGGCTTTATTACAGACAGAAATAGTCCTCAGTTTCATCAGCTGTCCGGGTGGCTGGTTTCAGATAATCCCGCAGGTGAAGAAGCCAGATGTGGAGGTCCTGGGCTGGTGTGGTTACACAAGGCCTGCGGTTGTGAGACCTGTTGGATGTACTGCCAAATTCTCTTAAATGACGTTGGAGGTGGTAGAGAAATGAGCATTAAATTCTCTGGCAATAGCTCTGGAGGACATTCCTGCAGTCAGCATTCCAAATGCATGCTCCCTGAACTTGAGAAATCTCTGGTGTTGTGTTGTCTCAACTGCACATTTTTAGTGGCTTTTTGTCCCCAGCACAAGGTGCACATATGTAACGATCATGCTGTTTAATCAGCTTCTTGATGTTCCACACCTGTCAGGTTGATGGATTATCTTGGCGAAGGAGAAATGCTCACTAACAGGGATGTAAACACAATTTGAGAGGAATAAGCTTTTTGTGCACATGGAACATTTCAGGGATCTTTTATTTCAGCTCATGAAACGTGAGACCAGCACTTTGTTTCATTTTATATATATATATTTTTTACGTGTTTCATTTTATATTTTTGTTCAGTATATGTGATACTATTTTATTAGCAACCTCAGCATTAAAAAGTGTCACTGACTTATCATAGAGCATTAGGAATTCCTTATGCTTCTGGAAATATATATTTAGTTTTTAGACCAGCTTTTAATTTATTTAAATTTGTTATATTCACACCTACATTCTCTTTGACCATGTTAGTGATATTGTTGGTAATGTTATGCTCACAATTGCGGGCCTTTTTATGGCATTGATTTGACTAAATGTTTGATGGCAAAGGTAAGCTGCTTCTGTGAAGTATCTTATGGCGCTTTATTTTCAAGTCATTTAAGAAACATCGGTTTTAAATGCAATTAGTATTGATGGTTTTCTTAAAGCATTTTCTCATTTCATTTACATGCTGCAGCAAACAAAATTCTGATTAGTATAACAAAGATGCGTCAATATGCAAGTGGAGATAATTGGTGACACTTATGGATTTCCTCACTACCAAGCCCTGAACCGGAAGAGTGAAGTGTTGAAAACCATGACGGTTATAAGCAGATGAATCGCCATGTTTCCTGAAGAGACAATGAGTTGGAGCTGGTGAAGGCCACAGATTTGCTTTTGGAGACCACTGGTCATGATGGCAGCCGAAGAAGGTGCTGAACAAGTGAAGACTACTAATATTGATTGGAGAAGATTCTGGATGTTCAGTACCACAGGTGCCTGTTAATGAAGTTGATGAGAAACTACAGTACAGGGTTTATGGAGCGAGCCCACATAGTTTTGCAGGTAATTACTTAGTGTTGCTAGTGGAAACACCATAGGTGTTGGCTGATAAATGGGAACTGTTAGCTATGACCACAGGAGAAGACTTTCGGAATTCAAGTTAGACTGTTGGAAAAGCGGTAAATTGTTTTTGTTCAGCAAGGAAGACTGCGTTGTTCCAGAAAAGTGTTGAAAATCCACTTGGGGTTTTGGGTTAAATTGCATGAAGTGGATGAGAAAATGTTTACATTTTGCTTTTCAGTTCTAGTTATTTGACTGTAATTCAGGTAAGGTTATCAAATTGCCTCATCACATCAAACAGAATAGCAACCTGTTAAATCTAAATTTTCTAATTCAACCGTTTTCACTAGTGGTTCAGTGTGCATGTGGTTCTCTGTGGTAAGATTCTTTTCACTCTGAAATATTGTGTCATTAAGGTTTGTAGATGTATTGAATGCTGCTCGCTCTTCAGAGGGTTTCTACCCACTTTCGGTCTCAAGGTTTTTCCAGTCACAATCTTGTGCATTTAGGCACTGCATGGTCACTGGGACATGGGCTCAAGTTTGGTATTGTGGGTACACACAACATTCACCCATTCTTGGTTCACTTGTAGCAAACGGAAGGCTGGTGTCTGCATCCTTGAACAGCCTCACAAACACCTTGGTTCAACTGAATTGATACACTACATGGCCAAAAGTATGTGGACACCTGATTGTCGAACATCTCGTCCCAAAATCATGGGCATTAATGTGGAGTTGGTCCCTGCACTTCTGGGCAGGATTTCCACTAGATGTTGGAATATTGCTGCGTGGACTTGCTTCCATTCAGCCACAAGAGCATTAGTGAGGTCGGGCACTGATGTTGGGCGATTAGGCCTCGCTCGCAGTTGGCATTCCAATTCATCCCAAAGGTGTTCAATGGGGTTGAGGTCAGTGCTCTGTGCAGGCCAGTCAAGTCCTTCCACACCGATCTCGACTGACTATTTCTGTATGGACCTCGCTTTTTGCACGGGGGCGTTGTCATGCTGAAACAGGAAATGGTCTTTCCCAAACTGTTGCGACAAAGTTGGAAGCACAGAATCGTCTAGAATGTCATTGTATGCTTTAGCATAAAGATTTCCCTTCACTGGCCTAGCCCAAACCATAAAAAAAACGCCCAGACCATTATTCCTCCTCCACCAAACTTTACCGTTGGCACTATGCATTGGGGCAGGTAGCATTCACCTGGCATCCGCCAAACCCAGATTTGTCCGTCGGACTGCCAGATGAAGCGTGATTCATCACTCCAGAGAACACACAGCCACTGCTCCAGAGTACATTGGCGGCAAGCTTAACACCACTCCAGTCGACACTTGGTATTTTGCATGGTGGTCTTAGGCTTGTGTGCTGCTGCTCGGCCAAGGAAAACTCATTTCATGAAGCTCCCGCCAAACCGTTCTTATGCTGATGTTGCTTTCATACAGACAGTTTGGAACTCGGTAGTGAGTTGCAACTGAGGACAGGTGAGCTTGTGTGGCGTACCACTTTGTGGCTGAGCCGTTGTTGCTCCTAGACGTTTCCACTTCACAATAACAGAGCTTACAGTTGACCAGGCCTCTCTAGCAGGGCAGAATTTTGTGTATTGAGATTGTATGGCTGTGTGCTCGTTTTTATACACCTTGTCAGCAACGGGTGTGGCTGAAATAGCCGAATCCACTCATTTGAAGGGGTGTCCACATACCTTTGTATATATAGTGTAGATCTAGATCACAACCCCAATTCTAAAAATGTCCTCATTCAATTGTTTCCTCTTAATATTTTGTGTCATATAATCAAAACATTTGTACCCCAACTTCCTCATGTTGGTAAAAGTACCTGGTATAGGAGAATACCGTTACTGTAGTTAGATTTGATTAAACGAGGGGTTAAATCATTTTGATCATATGCTTCAAAAAAACGTTATTGTAAGCTTATCAACCGCTCCTCACACTTGCTGTGACTACCCCCTGCCGCTCCTTCCGCTCCTCCTTTCCTTCCTATAACTCCAGGGGTGTTGAGTTCCTCTGCTCCCCCTGAGATGGCTGTGTCTGACGTGACCAAGGCAGCCGCTTTGGAGAGTCCTGTGCCTCTAGGATCCGCCACTGTTTTTCCAGAGATCGAATCCCAACCGGTGTCAGAAATGGCTTTAGGAGAGGCATATAGTGGACAACTTAATGGTGTAGAAGCAACACCTGAAGTTGAAGCAACCATTGTTGAAGAACGTAAAGAAACTGCTGAACAACAGGTCACCCAAGCACCAGAAGAGGTCATCATTCAAGATTCAGCTGAAGTTATAGAGGCTACTGTGGCAGCCACTCAAGATGCAGTGGCTGCAGAACCCGTGGCAGTGGCTGAAGAGACTCCGGTCCAAGAACCAGCACCTGCTGCTAAAGAGCCAATCGCAGACACTATTGATGGGATGGCACGTGTAACTCCAGAAGTCACCCCCGAGCCTGCAGTCGAGATGATCACTGAAGAGTTGGAGACTGTGAGTCTGGATCCAGCTCTTGATGATGCCGTACTATGCACTGAAGTGGCCAGCTCGGACACTGGGGCCCCAGAACCTGAAGCACTGCCTGCTGATATGACCATTGACACGCTAAACGAAACTTCTGTTGAGAAAGAACCAATTGCGGCCTTCTCTGAGGCCGTCCAGATGAAGGTGATGTCAAATCGCGCAGGCCCGACCGTCTCCACCTGTCTCCTGTCAGGTGGGTCATTTTGTGTGCAAAGTTAGTTGCTTTTCCCCTCTTACAGCAGCTCCCCCTTTTCAGACATTTCGTCTCTTTTTTTTTATACTTGCAAACTTCTGCGCCAATGCCGGGCCTATATTTGCCCTTTCAAATGTTATGTTTTGCCCCAAAAAATAGTAAAATGTTATTATGCTTGATGAAAAGGGCTTATGTTTAGAAAAATGAAGAGATTTTCAATAATACATTTTCTTTTTTAGGGCTTGTTATTATCTCATGAGTATCCATTGGCTCTCAATTTTCTCTTGCGTCACTGTTTAAACCCAGCGTTTCACCTTGAAACAGGCCAGTCCATTTAGGCACTTAATGTAAAGAACTGACTTCCAGCAACTTCTTTGTCTTTTGTCATCAGATGTGGACTGTCCTTTGACTGTACTATTTCAGTCTCTCTAACTTTCTCTGGGCTTATTGGTGTTTATCAGGAAGAATGCCACCTAGCCAACTGTGTTAATATGCTCTAACTGCAGTATCTGTTTTTAACACTGGTATTTGTAGCCAATGGGGGTGGTTAGGGAGTGGTAATAGTTCCAGTTATGGCTTTTTGGTCATTGCTGTACACCTTTTTACTACTCACTAGCCACATTTAATCCATTGTGGGTTGTTTTTTAATTTAACATATGAAATTGGTCATGTTTCTATTAAATAACAATTGCATTTAGTTGTCTATACTATAGCCCGACTTTTAAACTTGGTCGTAAACCACAATTTACCTCATCACTGCAAAAAAAAAAAGTTACGAATTACAATCTCATTCAGTCGATTGAACAATTTCAGGTTATGGATGTTAGTGGGCTGAATTTGCCTTTAAGTGTGAACCCATTAGGGGGCTTAGGTCAAACAATGCATAGCATTGTTTATACCCGCTACAGTTCCTTAGAATTTGACCTGTCATACCACTGTCACAAATGTATTTTAGTGTAAATAGTGCCACGCTTTCCTCTGCACTGAGTGGGCCCTCACTTTTGCTCTCTGGTTATGAAATTGGACTAACGCTGTAGAAAATGTTTTGTGTGTGGGTCTGTGCTTGGACCAAGTAGATGTTGGTGTTTTAACTTTAGGTTGTCAGTTGTGGTTTTGCCTGAATACTTTAATTGTAGTGTGCATTGAGTTTGCTGCCCTGCAACAAATCCTTCCATTTTGGAAATAAGGTTGGTGTGGTGTTCATTTTCCTAACCCTGGAGTTCTGAGGTAACATTGTCTTGTGTGTTCTGATCTTTTAACCCGCATGGTTCAGGCTTTGACTTCCTTCCAAATTTTTAACAAACATATTTGTTTCATTCAGCCGCACCCTCTGCCCCTGCAAGTGTGGCTACCTCCCAGGAACCCCAGGCTGCTTCTGGCCCTGCCAAGCCCAAAGGCAAAGAGGCCAAGGGTGGCTCGACCCCAAAGGCTGTCCCTGGCAGAAGAAAAAAGACCTTGATATCTGCCTCCTCCTCTTCTCCTACCTCCCCAAAGCAAACCTCAACACCCTGTTCCCCCTTAGCTACCTTACCTGGGGCATCTGGAGCTCCCAGCCAGGGCAACCGTGCCGTCCCAAAGGTTGTAAAGGCTGGCAAACAAGGAAAGGCTAAGAAAGGAGAGGCTTTCAAGCCTGCTGTTGACCTGCCAACCCCAGCCAAGGCTCCTGCCCCCACAGAGGCCAAACCTGTTCCTATTGAGCTTAAAGCTGCTCCTGCACCAGTAGTGGCCATGCCAGCACCTGTTGCTGCAGATCCTGCACCTGCCTCACCCGTCTCTCCCAAGCCTGAGGCTTCCCCTGTGGCCTTCAAAGTGACCTCAAAGCCTGCTGCATCAGCCCCTATGTCATTTGCTGATGCTGTTGCCTCTAGCCCACTTAAAGCTGCCCCTGAAATGCCCAAGGCCAAGCCTAAGCCTGTGCCCAAAGCTGAGGTGAAAGAGGTCAAGGCAGCCCCTGCACCAGCTAAGCCTGCTCTGGAGGATGATGACCTTCCACCTCTCATTCCACCAGAGGAGCCAGTAAAGATGCCAGTCTACTCACCCCCTACAGTAGTAGAGGCTCCTAAGCCTGCCCTAGTTGCTTCTCCAGCTCCCCCTAAACCAGCTCCAGTTGAGCCTGTTGTAGCTGCACCAGCTCCGCCCAGGCCTGCGCCAATTAAGCCCGTTGTAGCTGCACCAGCTCCGCCCAAGCCTGCGCCAATTAAGCCTGTTGTAGCTGCACCAGCTCCGCCCAAGCCTGCGCCAATTAAGCCCGTTGTAGCTGCACCAGCTCCGCCCAAGCCTGCGCCAATTAAGCCCTTTGTAGCTGCACCAGCTCCGCCCAAGCCTTGCCCAGTTGAGCCCGTTGTAGCTGCACCAGCTCCGCCCAAGCCTTGTCCAGTTGAGCCCATTGTAGCTGCGCCAGCTCCACCCAAGCCTGCGCCAAAAAAGCCTGTTGTAGCTGCACTAGCTCCGCCCAAGCCTTGCCCAGTTGAGCCTGTTATAGCTGCACCAGCTCCGCCCAAGCCTGCGCCAAATAAGCCCGTTGTAGCTGCACCAGCTCCGCCCAAGCCTTTCCCAGTTGAGCCTATTGTAGCTGCACCGGCTCCGCCCAAGCCTGCGCCAATTGATCCTGTTGTAGCTTCCTCTAAGCCTGTTGAAGTAGCCATTGTACCACCACCACCTCCAGTTTCAAAACCTGCCCCCACCCCTGCTAAAATCCCAACCAAACCGGAGCCTGTGACCAAGAATGAGGGTATTTCTTCTTCCTCCTCTCTCTGTCTCCTGTGTCCCCTCTGTTTGCCTGCCAATGTTGAGTTCTGTGGCCCATTCACTGGCTTGCTCAAGTGTCTCTTCCCTTTTTCTTCAGGTTTGAGTTGAAGAAAGTAGAGATTGTAGTAGTCGGTGTATTAGAGTTGCTTCAAATGTAACCTCAACTGGCCTGTTTCAAAGATTACATGTAATTGGAGCTATTGATTGGTGAAATCAGTGCTCCCACTTTAGTGCCATTTTTGTTATTTTGGATTATAATTTAAGCGGCAATCAACAGTGGCCTCCCCACCCCTGGTTTGGTAAAAAGCTGAGAGGTGGGGCAGGAGAAATGTAATCACTGTCAAATTAATAGACTGTGCTATGGATGCAAGGATTTGACAGTCCATGATATCAAAATTATAGTTTTAACCATGTTTTGAGGCCAAATAGTGTTTATTTACATTTTCTTGTTTACAAATATTAGAGTAAAACAAGCTTAATTTGGGTTCTGATGGGGTACGACAGTTGAACTAAGCTCATGAAGCATTTATAAGTCAAATTGATGTAGCAACTGCTGATTTCCCCTTGAACTGTGTACTTTCAAACCAACCGAAGGTTCCAGTTGGCATGTTTTGCCTCCCATCAAGATGCATGTTAAAAGTTCAAATCATGTAAATGTTCTCAAATTCCCTACTATTTTTAGAGACTGTTTGGTGGCTGTTTTTCCCCACAATGATAGTTAATTGAGCCATAGTATGGAACTCTATAAAATATCCTTGGAGGTCATGTCATAAGTTCGGAGAGCCATCTTAAATCTGTATGACATGGGCAACATTTTACCATAAGAATATTTTAACCTTTATTTATAAGCAGGTCTTTAGTTTGTACACTGACTTTTTTTATATATTTTTTCCTCATCCACATTTAACCATTATTCTTTCAGTGCCTCAAAAAAAGGTTAAATTCACTTACCACCAACAAATGTTGGGCTCATTTTACATCTCTATTTGTATTGGTCTCGGTGCCTTAAACTGACTTTGCTCAGTTAAATGACCCATACAATTACAATTCTCCGGTCTTACACAGGCGCTACTGTAAGATAACTGGTTATCTGCTGCTCAGGCATCTGCCTGTGACAGCCTGTATAATGTGACTAATGCTTGTTTCTCTGTGGGGTGCTTATAGGGTCTGGCACTGAATCGGACAGCGATGAGTCTGTACCAGATCTGGAGGAACAGGACTCCGCACAGACACAGCAAGCACAGGTAAGACCACCTGAGTGATCAAGTGCCCAGGTAAGACTGCCTGAACAAGGGTCTGGTAGGGCACAGATTGGATTAACTCCTTATATATTGTGTATACTGATACAGAAACAGTCCCTCCAGGATTCTGCAATCACAATTTTATTTAGCAAAATCAACAACTTCCCAACGCATATTGTGAGGGCTTTCAAATTTGACCAATTGCCACAATATTTCGGAAATTAAGAGTCAAATCGTCGCAATATTATTGCATAAAACTTCAATACAAAAAGAGGACTCGCAATTTCAACCAATCACTGCTAAGGATGCACCGATATGAAATGTTTGGGCAATACCAATATCTGGTACTTTCCTTGCCAAAAACCTGATACTGGGCCTCCCGGGTGGCGCAGTGGTTAAGGGCGCTGTACTCCAGCGCCAGCTGTGCCATCAGAGTCCCTGGGTTCGCGCCCAGGCTCTGTCGTAACCGGCCGCGACCGGGAGGTCCGTGGGGCGACGCACAATTGGCCTAGCGTCGTCCGGGTTAGGGAGGGATTGGTCGGTAGGGATCTCCTTGTCTCATCGCGCACCAGTAACTGTGGCGGGCCGGGCGCAGTGCGCGCTAGCCAAGGTTGCCAGGTGCATGGTGTAGCCTCCGACACATTGGTGCGGCTGGCTTCCGGGTTGGAGGCGCGCTGTGTTAAGAAGCAGTACGGCTGGTTGGGTTGTGTATCGGAGGACGCATGACATTCAGCCTTCGTCTCTCCCGAGCCCGTACGGGAGTTGTAGCAATGAGACAAGATAGTAGCTACTACAACAATTGGATATCACGAAATTGGGGAGGGGGTAAAATTAAAAATAAATAAATAAAAAAACCTGATACTTATTATTTACAATTTTAGCGGCATTTTAAGCGTTCTAGTACAGTTAAATAGTTGAAACACACAAAGTTATTTTGTTGGCATTTATTACCAGTAAAAAAAAAACATAAATAGGTTTTGATTATTTCACTTGCTGTGCTGTTTCGTTGTTTAGTCGTTTCATTCTCAGAGGATTTCATCATGCATGTCAAGCAGTGAAGTTTCAGCTCAGTTGGCCCGTGGCCTCTTCTATCGTGGGTTCTCTTCATCGGTGCGCACTGTCTATTTCCATCTTGTCCAGCTGTGTCTAACATTTTACGTAAACCCTGTTTCTTGTCTGCATCGAAATAGCGGCCCTTGTACCTAGAATCGAGCATGGTGGCGACACAGTAAAGAGGCTGAGAGAATGCCACCGAATCACTTGTTCACAGCCTCTAGTAGAGTACTTTTACACGTTTTAACCCCACGGTCTGTCGGCAGTTTTGTTGAGCAGGTGTTTCAATGCCATGACACAGGGTATCACGTCTGCTGCAGACGCAGTTGATGAGCTTATTTCTCCAGTCAGTTGTTTGAATGGAGCTAGGAGTGTGTTCATGTTTCCAACATGTTCTCAAATGCCATTGAAATGGCAGCCGCGGTATGAGAAACAGCACATTATTGAGCGTGCAATATGGCTTTCCTCAGTACAAAATCCTCGTCCACCCACTGTGCTGTCAGACTCAGCATGCTCATGGGGCTGACATCGCTGGTCCAAATGTCAGTCGTGAAGCTGATAGCAGTGATGCCCATAGCAAGTAGTTAATGGATGTGCTTTTCAACGATACTGTGTAACTCTGGTAGTGTGTACCAGTCGGCGAAAGCCAACATCATCCACAACAGAGAACGGTTGATTGTTGTCATGGGTAATGAATTTCATTATCTTGGCGTTAATTATCAAAGTTTAGCACATTCCAACAAATTAAACCAGACGTCAACAATACTTTTCCCTCGTCAGCTCATTTTCGCCACAGTGGACAATCATTACATATTGCCATGCAAATATCACAAAGAAATCCCAGCGACATCCTGGAGGGACTGAGTAAACACTTGAACTGCACTCACAACATGATTAGAACCCCTGAGTATCTGTTTAAGAATAGATCCTTGACTCTTCAGTGATGATTGATAACAGTGACTTTCGTTCTTCTGAGTCTACTGAAGCCAACCCCTCTGTCCTGAGAAGAGCAACGGCCAAAGGGATACTTTAATTTGTTTTGTTTTCACCATTCATGCCATATTCTTACATATGGGTAGAATTTTTGCTCGCACTCTGAAACCTTGACTGCCATTAAAGGAGGATAAATGTATTTTTTTCCCCCCGCAGCTTGCAGCTGCTGCAGAAATAGATGAGGAACCCGTTAGCAAAGCCAAACAGAGCCGTAGTGAAAAGAAGGCACGAAAGGTAACTAGCTTTTTAAAAAACTATCTGGACTCCATCATATTTTCATTAGACATTCCCATCTTAAAAGTGTACGTTGAATTAATTTAAATGACTATGCCACCTTTAACTATCCGTATAAACAATGGATAGTTGAGGAGTACGGTTCCAGTCAAAATATAACCCATGATTTGCTTTTCTTCAGGCAATGTCTAAGCTGGGTCTCAGGCAGGTGACGGGGGTCACCAGGGTTACCATTCGCAAGTCTAAGAACATCCTATTCGTCATCACCAAACCAGATGTCTACAAGAGCCCTGCATCAGACACTTACATTGTCTTTGGTGAGGCTAAGGTAAGATCGATCCAGGATACCATTATAATTGTATTTTCTGGTCCCCTTTTAAATCTGAAATGCTATTGGCATTGTTCCATCTAGTTTAGACTGTTCTTTTACAATAGTATGCGGTTCTGGTTATCAGTCAAATATGCAGTGTAATATCCTTCAACCAAGGTGTTGGTGTTCTTGCTAAAGGATACCGCACTGATATCTCTGCCCGTTTCTCTCCCTTTGTGTCTCAGATCGAGGATCTCTCACAGCAAGCCCAGTTGGCAGCGGCAGAGAAGTTCAAGGTACAGGGAGAAGCTGTGTCGAACATCCAGGAAAACACACAGACACCTACCGTACAGGAGGAGAGCGAAGAGGAAGAGGTGAGTGCAATGAGGGGTAAAAAAGTTACTATGTAATAGGCAGGAGTTAATTTCTCTTCAGTGATGATTGATACAGTGACTTTCGTTCTTCTGAGTCTACTGAAGCCAACCCCTCTGTCCTGAGAAGAGCACTTAACTATGATCGGGTTTAGTTTGTACATTATCAAAAATCGGGCACCGTATGTTTTGTTGTACATTCGATTGTATAGCTCTGAGCCTAGTGGTTAGAGCGTTGGACAGGTAACCGAAAGGTTGCAAGTTCGAATCCCCGAGCTGACAAGGTAAAAATCTGTCGTTCTGCCTCTGAACAAGGCAGTTAACCCACTGTTCCTAGGCAGTCATTGAAAATAAGAATTTGTTCTTAGCTGACTTTCCTAGTTAAATAAAGGTAAACATAATTTCCATGTAGTTTGATTGTAGTAGTCTCCCATGCTTAATGGGGTAATTTATGGGCCCAATCCAAAAGCCCAATTCCCCTGGAGATGATAGTGAATTGCAGTGCGAGTTGACTGTCAAATGTATATATACTAACGTTTTGTCTCAATGCATAGGTTGACGAGACCGGGGTCGAGGTGAAGGACATTGAACTTGTGATGTCCCAAGCCAACGTGTCGCGAGCGAAGGCTGTACGCGCCCTGAAAAACAACAACAACGACATTGTCAACGCAATTATGGTAAGTAATTTTTACCACACAATTCCCCTTGTCGCCAGACAAAATCATATCTGGCACAGGGTTCCCTTCACTACAAATATTTGTAGATTTGAGTTGTGTCCTGTGTCCAAGTTACCATGGGATCTACCAGCAGGAGATCATTTCTCTTCATTGATGATTGATACAGTGACTTTCGTTCTTCTGAGTCTACTGAAGCCAACCTTTCTGTCCTGAGAAGAGCAAAGCAGTGTTAACTATGATGGGGCTTAGTTTGTACATGCATCAACACATTGTGTTCTTATATTCACAGGAGTTGACGATGTAGGCTGCTGGAGTCGACGGGGTTCTGAAAAGTTGCTGATTTTAATCTATCGTTGGTACGATTTATACCCAAGATAGAAATAAAGATGTGGCTTGGTAAATCGATGTGGTTTCCCACTGTTGTCTTTCATTTTGTGAAATGATGTATCTGACACGTCGTCTCCAAGGAACACTTGTCTCCAAGGGATTTGTCTGAACAGGGATATTGAATACAGTTGAGTCCTTTATAGGTGTAAACTCTGCTCTGTTTTACTGAACTTTCAGAAGTCCTTTCTCTTAAATAATATTGTAGGACTGGATATCTTATCATTTCGGCAGTTCAATATACATTCTACACAGAGGAGTGCACCACAGATTTAAGTCGGAAGGGTGGAGTTTTCATGAGCTGGTGCTGGAAATCTATCTACTGTCACTATGACTCATTTAGAAAACGTCAAGTGAAAACTGCCCCTCTTGAGTTACTGATGGATCAAGGAAGCTGTGGCATGCACTCGGAAGGTTGGTAAATGGGAATACAAAGTGTAGTGTCTGATATTTTGGGCACCAAACCATTTCAAGCATTAGTATGCAATTAATTTGATATCCTAGAAATACCTGACTGATGCTTATGATAATATACCAGGCATCAACCCAGTGTTTCGAAGAGTAGGTATGTTAACCCCTGATACAGGGTGTTTCCCCATCCACCCCCTAATGATAAAGGCTAGGAATAGAGTAACCGTAGATATGTGGTCAGGCCAGGTCGACCACTTATTATTTTAATTAAACTAGGCAGGTCAGTTATGAACAAATTCTTATAATGACGGCCTAGGAACAGTGGGTTAACTGCCTTGTTCGGGGGCAGAGTGACATTTCTACCTTGTCAGCTCTGGGATTCGAGCTAGCAACCTTTCGGTTACTGGCCCAACCACTAGGCTACCTGGGGTCAAGTATGCTGCTATCTAGGGTTTGGCATTTTTCTTAATATACACTGCTCAAAAAAATAAAGGGAACACTAAAATAACACATCCTAGATCTGAATGAATGAAATTCTTATTAAATACTTTTTTCTTTACATAGTTGAACGTGCTGACAACAATCACACATTATCAATGGAAATCAAATTTATCAACCCATGGAGGTCTGGAGTCACACTCAAAATTAAAGTGGAAAACCACACTACAGGCTGATCGAACCTTGATGTAATGTCCTTAAAACAAAGTAGGCTCAGTAGTGTGTGTGGCCTCCACGTGCCTGTATGACCTCCCTACAATGCCTGGGCATGCTCCTGATGAGGTGGCGGGTGGTCTCCTGAGGGATCTCCTCCCAGACCTGGACTAAAGCATCCGCCAAATCCTGGACAGTCTGTGGTGCAACGTGGCGTTGGTGGATGAAGCGAGACATGATGTCCCAGATGTGCTCAATTGGATTCAGGTCTGGGGAACAGGCGGGCCAGTCCATAGCATCAATGCCTTCCTCTTGCAGGAACTGCTGACACACTCCAGCCACATGAGGTCTAGCATTGTCTTGCATTAGGAGGAACTCAGGGCCAACCGCACCAGCATATGGTCTCACAAGGGGTCTGAGGATCTCATCTCGGTACCTAATGGCAGTCAGGCTACCTCTGGCGAGCACATGGAGGGCTGTGCGGCCCCCCCAAAGAAATGCCACCCCACACCATGACTGACCCACCGCCAAACCGGTCATGCTGGAGGATGTTGCAGGCAGCAGAACGTTCTCCACGGTGTCTCCACTCTGTCATGTCTGTCACATGTGCTCAGTGTGAACCTGCTTTCATCTGTGAAGAGCACAGGGCACCAGTGGTGAATTTGCCAAGCTTGGTGTTCTCTGGCAAATGCCAAACGTCCTGCACGGTGTTGGGCTGTAAGCACCTGTGGACGTCGGTCCCTCATATCACCCTCACGGAGTCTGTTTCTGACCGTTTGAGCAGACACATGCACCTTTGTGGCCTGCTGGAGGTCATTTTGCAGGGCTCTGGCAGTGCTCCTCCTTGCACAAAGGCGGAGGTAGCAGTCCTGCTGCTGGGTTGGTGCCCTCCTACGGCCTCCTCCACATCTCCTGATGTACTGGCCTGTCTCCTGGTAGCACCTCCATGCTCTGGACACTACGCTGACAGACACGGCAAACCTTCTTGCCACAGCTCGCATTGATGTGCCATCCTGGATGAGCTGCACTACCTGAGCCACTTGTGTGGGTTGTAGACTCCGTCTCATGCTACCACTAGAGTGAAAGCACCGCCAGCATTCAAAAGTGACCAAAACATCAGCCAGGAAGCATAGGAACTGAGAAATGGTCTGTGGTCACCACCTGCAGAACCACTCCTTTATTTGGGGTGTCTTGCTAATTGCCTATAATTTCCACCTGTTGTCTATTCCATTTGCACAACAGCATGTGCCATTTGTCAATCAGTGTTGCTTCCTAAATGGACAGTTTGATTTCACAGAAGTGTGATTGACTTGGAGTTACATTGTGTTGTTTAAGTGTTCCCTTTATTTTTTTGAGCAGTGTATATATTTCACTGTGACCTGCTGCTGATTATCAGGCAGAGTGAGTGAGATTTCAGACACACAAAGAATTTGAACACATCCAATTTTGATAAACTCACATATACTGGGTGAAATACCACAGTGTGCCATCACAGCAGCAATATTTGTGACCTGTTGCCACAAGAGATGGGCAACAGTGAAGAACCCATATTTATGTTCCCTTTTGTGCTTTAACTATTTGCACATCATTATATAGCCATAATATGACATTTGAAATGTCTTCCTTTGGAACTTCTGTGTGTGTAATGTTTACTGAGCATTTTTTGTTTACCTATTTCACTTGCTTTGGCAATGTAAAAACATATGGTAGCTGAGTCACGTGAGTGAAGAGGCATTTTATTTAACTTGCCTAGTTAAATAAAGGTTAAGAACAAATTCTTATTTACAATGACTGCCTACTCTGGCCAAACCCTTCCCTGACCCGGACGACGCTGGGCCAATTGTGCGCTACCCTATGGGACTCCCGATCAAGGCCGGTTGTGATACAACCCAGGATCGAACCCGGGTCTGTAGTGACGCCTCTAGCACTGCATTGCCACTGATCCCCAAGACAGAAGCACGTCACGACAACGTCTTAGCAGTTGTAGGTATGCTATTTAGGTTGGCATTATGGAGACACCGATTTCCTTAACTTTTTCCATAAAATATTAACGCGCTGATGTGCGTCAAGAAATACTGCGACAAAGCACAGGAAAACGACTTTAGGCGCCATAGAGCGCATGAGATAAATTGGTTGAAACTGCCTTTTAATGTCGACTTTGGTTATGGAAAACCATATCAAGCAAAACATGCAGTCAGTCATTGGTTATCGAGCGAGGGACATTTCAAATTGAAGTTATGGGACTTCTGTTATGGGGAGAAGTCCACAATGAAACTGACATTACATGTTGAGAAGGATACATATGTTGGCCATTAAGTAGCCTAGTAATTTCTATGCCTATGTAGGTTACTGTATCCAACCATTTAATTCAATAAATATGTTGAAATCACTGGCGGCATTGCAAATAAACGTGTGCCACTTGTGTAGCCTATTCCAGCAAGCGTTTGGGCAACAGGAGCACTTCTTACCTCGTTATTTACGTTAAATGAGTCTCAATTTGAACTAAGCAAGCTGCTAAATTGTCCATTTTACATCTTGCCTAGGCTACTGTAGGCTACCGGGGAAATGTAATTAGCTTATGCCTATTGAAATGACAAGTCAATCTCGCAAATATGCCATCTATAACGGTTTGTAGTTTTAACATCTGGCACAATTGACAAAAAATAGCCTAACATTTGTTATTTTTTAAATTCGTACAAGTTTCTTGCACAGAGATTGAGGTCCTCTGTCGAATTTTCACCCCTCAAACTCTACTGGTGGATTTGTCTATCGTTATGCATTTAAGGGATTTATTGACAATCATGGCAGTCAAACGAGTTAACATCCATTGATGGAAAATGATCTGGCGAGTTTAATAAAGGCGAATTATATTTTCTTGCAACCTATTCAAATTCCTTTAGTCACGTTAGCTCACAATTATTATTTTGATGTAAAACTGATTTTTTTTCCCCCCGTCATTATAAATTACGTCAATAGTCCTTAATTCGCTCGATAACGTTATGTAAAAAAATATATTTGGGGGGGCTAATTGTGGCAACTCTCCTCATGCTGCTAAAAACAAACATTTGGGCTAGTGTTCAGGCCTTGCCGTAGATGTTGAGTAGTTCACTGGGCTTAAGAAAATGTGACTAGACCTGGCAACCCTGCTCGTGAAGGCTCTAGAAACGTCGAAGGCGCGGTAGCTGCGTCACAGCGTCAGGTCCGATTCGGAGTCCTCGAGGTGTAAAACAGGGTGGCATTGCAGTGTGTAGAATACAATACACAATTCTGTAGTTCGCGCACACTTTTCTACAGCCCATTGAAACGAAATCCCCACAAGGACAGTATTCTAAATTGAATTGTGTATCCCCAAGGAGACGGCGATCACAACGGCATTTGACATACAGCGAGACATGTAAGTTTGAGGAATGGCGAGCGCGTGCTCCTGTACAATTTTAGCCAGCAAAAGGACGCTAGCACCAGTAGTTCGTTATGCTGCTAGCTACCTAGCATACCAACATGCTTTTGCGAAAGACGGGAGGAACACCTAGCCATGATGGGCCTTCTTTCATAGCTATCTGTTAACTACCAAGCTCATGTACAATGCAAGTTCATGAGAATGCCAATGACCATCATTTGATAACTAGCGCTAGCTACTAACGTTAGCCAACTTAATATTTACTAGTTTTCTGTTTACTCAGTCCCTTTTGGCTAATGGGAATTTTGCCCATTAGTAGAAACTAACTAGTTAACTGGCTAACTATCTAGCTTACAGTAACGGAAGTTGGCTGGCTAGCTAACGCGTTAGTGTGGTCAAGTGCATGGCTCCGCATGGCGTGTTTTCCTGTCCATGTTCCAGTGAGCTAACGCTAGCTAACTAGCCAGGTAGCAAAACATATTCTACAACTGATTAACTAGCTAGATTAGTTAGCATATAGCTCAATCACCATGGGTTGGCCTTACCTACCTAGCTAGTTAGCTTACGTTAGCCACAGAACGGAAATCCATTCACGAGATGTAACGTTTGCGTTCAAAGAGCTCTATCTAGCCTAAGTAGCTAGCCAGCTTAAGAGGATTTATAGAAATAATGAACGATGCATCGTTTTGCTGGAACGAAATGTTTATTCATACCGTGAAAATGGTTAGATAATGTCCAATTGCTCTCAACAAAATGAAAGACTGTTTATCCTACTGCTGACTGTAGCTGTAAGGAAGCCAAGCAAGATTGCTAATGATACAGCATGCTCATTGTTGACTGTCCTTAATAGTAGCTAACGTTACGTGCATTCGGAAAGTATTCAGGCACGTTGACTTTTCCCACATTTTATGTTAAAGCCTTATTCTAAAATGGATGGGGGGGGGGGAAATCCCCCTCACCTGTACACACACTACTCCTTAATGACAAATCTATAACTTGTCTGTAGAAATGTTAGCAAATTTATTTAAAATAAAAACAGAAATACCACATTTACATAAGTATCCCGAACCTTTGCTATGAGACTCGAAATTGAGTTCAGCTGTATCCTGTTTCTATTGAACATTCTTGAGCTGATTCTACAACTTCATTGGCATTCTCCTGTGGTAAATTCAATTGATTTGACATGATTTGGAAAAGCACACACCTGTCAACAAAATGAAAGGTCTCACAGTTGACAATGTCTGTCAGAGCAAAAACCCAGTCATGAGGCCGAAGGAATTGTCCATAGAACTCAGAGACAAGATTGTGTCAAGGCACAGATCTGTAGGAGGGTCCCCAAAAATGTGTCACATCTGGAGGTAATCTGGCACCATCCCTAAGGTGAAGCGTGGTGGCAGCATCATGCTATGGGGGTGTTTTTCAGCAGCAGGGACTGGGAGACTAGTCAGGATCGAGGCAAAGATGAACTAAGCAATGTACAGAGAGATCCTTGATGAAAACCTGCTACAGTACTCTCAGGACCTCAGGCTGAGGGTGAAAGTTCAGCTTCCAGCAGGAGTGGCTGTGCGACAAGTCTCCAATGTCCTTGAGTGGCCCAGCCTGAGCCCTGACCGGTCGAACATCTTTGGATAGACGTGAAAATGGCTGTGCGGCGATGCTCCTCCAACCTGACAGCGCTTGAGAGGATCTGCAGGGAAGAATGGGAGAAACTCCTCAAATACAAGTGTGCCAAGCTTGTGACTCGAGGCTGTAATCGCTGCCTAAAGTACTGAGTGCTTTGTCATTATGGGGTATTTTGTATAGATTGAAGGGGGGACAAAAACAATTGAATCCATTCCAATAAGGCTGTAACATAACAAAGTGGGGGGGGGGGGGATTCAAGGGGTCTGAATACTTTCCGAATGCACTGTAAGATCAGCTGTATGGTAAGAGAAATTACATTTGCATTGGGGCTTTTCTAATCCAACTGTAACAGAATCACATGAGAGCAGGAAGTAGTTAAATTACTGAAAAAATAAAATGTTTTTAAATGATCACAGTTGAGTTTGCACAGTGAACTTTGCATATGTGATTGGCATGACATAATGCCAGTTTTGAAGAACTATAGATGTTTCAATCAGCTTTGACATAGCATCAGTATTTTCCATCCTCTTTTGATATGATCACCATGAATCTGTTGACAGCCGGGTTGCTTTTTAATAAATGCTCAGCCGTTTTCCATTTTGGAACCATCTTGCCTTTACTGTACTCGCAGCAAATTGATGCCTTATTGGCAACCTGATACACCTGTCTTTGACGGTGAGCCTTTGTGTCACAACTCGCAACTGTGTCCCACCTGCTCCATGCAGGTGCTTCACAGCCGTTTGTCTCCGCCTCCCACTATTAGTATCACTGGGGTAGGAGTTACCCTTGGGTACAGCTGTAGGATCAGTGTAATGATTTAGGGTGATTTGCATGCAGTTTGCGATCCAAGACAACATTGCTGGAAAATACCAGCAGGAGATTCTCCCTCTCCAGTGATGATAGATACAGTAACTTTTGCTATTCTGATTCTACTGAAGCCAACCATTCTGTCCTGCGGGGGGGGCTTTTCTCAATTCACAAAATATTATGTAGTACGTTGGCATTCTTTGAGTTTCTTGATCTGTGTTTCCAGGCATCCAGCGACTGCTAAGTGGTATGACAGACGGGACTCCGTCTACATCGAGTTCTGCGTAGCGGACAGCAAGGATGTCAAGATCAATTTCGAGAAAGCAAAGTTTGCTTTCAGGTGAGTTATGACATCTGTCAATGGAGTTTTAAAGAAAAGGTTTGCCGAACTGCTCTAGGCATTTGAAAATCCTTCTAATTCATTTTAAATATGTGCTCCGGGACTTTAGCAACTACTAAGTATATTTTAACCCTCCCACTTTGGGCTGGATGTGTCGGGGCCCACTTTGGCTTGTGAGTGCTACTTTCAGAACTACTGGTTAAAAAGTATACATAAGTACCGGAGAATCCATTTTAAGTCAAATTTATGCTGAATTCTTTTCACCCCTCCCTTTACCAGTTGTCTTGGAGGAACTGACCAAGTCAAACACGAGAATGAAGTAGACCTTTTCGAAGCCATTGATCAAAATGTGAGGCACTCAATCACTTCCTTACATTGTCACCCTGTCCTCGGGACGAGGTACAGATCGCATGAGGTATAAGTAATGGAACTTATTTTGTGGAATAAAAGTGTTCATGTACCTCTTGTACACACACACACAGGAATCCATGCACAAACGCACAGATCGGTCAGTGTTGTGCTGTTTGCGAAAAGCAGAACCTGGGAAGCCGTGGCTGAGGCTAACAAAAGAGAAGGCTAAGGTCAGTTCTAGTGTCTAATGTATTTGCCATATATAGTTAAATAAAAATGTGCTTAAGTATTGGTTAATTGATTTCGGAACACGCTGAATTTTAAATGCATGTAAGGAGCCAGGAAGATATCCTCCAAACGAGCATCTGCAAGCCTTTTTGTCATACGTGTTATCCCTCAACAGCTAACTTGGCTCAGCGTCGACTTTAACAACTGGAAAGACTGGGAGGACGATTCGGATGAGGAGCTAGGCAACTTCGATCGTTTCTCAGAGGTAGGAGATGGGGATATGGCGTTCAACACACAAGAAGCAATGGCTAAAGTAAGGGCCCTAGGGCAACTGGTGAACTTGCTCTTAATTGCTGTATGGACGGTTGGGCCAAGACTGTACTGTACAAATGAGTACATGGCAGCATGATGATATTTGGCTCAGACTGTTCTTTGTGATTCTGATTGCAGATGATGAACAACATGGGAGGGGAAGATGACCTACCTGATCTAGATGGTGCTGATGATGTAAGAGCTACTCTGTGGAGTTCATTCTCTTTTTCTCTGTTTCACTTTACTTGACTTTGTACAAAAACACAATGTCATGTGCCTCTTGTGTATGGGCTTGCTAATGACTGATCAGTCCCTTTAGAAGAATGTGTGGGGCACAATATGTTCAAATCTTAATTGTGACGGTCATATCAGCGAGTCACACAAATTTCCCCTGGTGGCACTCCAGTTGGTTGCATCAGCCCATGATTTGGTTGCACCAATTTTTCCTGCAGCGGCATGCAATAGAGAAAATGAGTAATCGTCTTTATAAAGATATTCAGTGCTTTATTAACCCTTCTCCTACAATTTCCGTGGCCCTGTGGAAATCAAATTAACGAAGAAAAAAATCCATCATAATCCCTGTTTAAGATATGTTTTTTGAGTGGGGTGCGTCTCAATCCGCCAATATCGGTCTTCGGCATCTGCCATGGTGACACTGCGAAAATCGCCCTTATCATAAATCGTTCAGTTTGGCCAAACTATTATGACCCCTCTGTGGAAAGATGAGACTCTCACGGAGTCACGGGACTTGTCTGAGGTCAGTACAACTACCGATGCCAATTTCTGTATGTATCGTCCAAACAATTTGGCCGACACACTACGAACACGTACATGTGGTTGTTTTGCTCTAGGACAACCATAAGGCTCATAAGACTCGTCTGAAGGTCCCTAGTACCAGTTTAAGAAATGTATGGAAGTACAGTACCTTCGGAAAATTTTCGGGCCCTTTGGCTTTTTCCAGATTTTGTTACGTTACAGCCTTATTTTAAAATAGATTAAATAAATAAAAATCCTCAGCAATCTATCTACACACTACCCCATAATGGAAAAAGTGAAAACGGGTATTACTGTTTTTATTTCTAAGAATTCAGACCCTTTGCTATGAGACTTGAAATTAAGCACAGGTGCATCCTGTTTCGATTGATCATCTTTGATATTTCTACAACTTGATTGGAGTCCACCTGGGGTAAATTCAATTGATTCGATGTGATTTGGAATGGCACACACCTGTCTATATAAGGTCTCACAGTTGACAGTCCATGTCAGAGCAAAAACAAAGCCATGAGGTTGAAGCAATTGTCCATAGAGCTCTGAGACATGATTGTGTCGAGGCACAGATCTGGGGAAGGGTACCAAAAAAATTATGCTGCATTGAAGGTCCCCAAGAACACAGTGGCCTCCATCATTCTTAAATGGAAGAAGTTTGGAACCCACCAAGACTCATCCTAGAGCTGGCTGCCGGGCCAAACTGAGCAATCGGAGAAGGGCCTTGGTCAGCGAACCAAGAACCTGATGTTCACTCTGACAGAGCTCTAAAGTTCCTATGTGGAGATGGGAGAACCTTTCAGAAGGAGCACACCACCAATCAGGCCTTTATGGTAGTGGCCAGACAGAAGCCACTCCTCAGTAAAATGTACATGACAGCCCGCTTGGAGTTTGCCAGACGGTACCTAAGACTCTCAGACCATAAGAAACAAGACTCTCTGGTCTGCTGAAACCAAGATTAAACTGTTTGGCCTGAATGCCAAGTCTCACGTCTGGAGGAAACTGGCACCATCCCTACGGTGAAGCATGGTGGTGGCAGCATTATGCTGTGAGCATGTTTTTCAGCGGCACGGACTGAGAGACGAGTCAGGATCGAGGCGAAGATGAACAGAGCAAAGTACAGAGCTCTTTGGTGAAAACCTGCTCAGGACCGCAGACTGGGGCGAAGGTTCACCATCCAACAGGACAATGACCCTAAGCACACAGCCAAGCAATGCAGGAGTTGCTTCGGAACAAGTCTGTATGTCCACATGTTAGCTTAGTAGAACCCAGTTTTCAGATTTTTTGGCAAAAATCTCTATTGAACAAATCTTTACGCACTAATCTAGGCTTATTTAGGTTCAATTCACCACCTGAGTAAGTACAAACTCAAATGCTAGATTGCTAACTAATACCCAATGCTAGTATCCATGTATTAATCTAACAGTAAATGTAATCTCCTAAAAAACTTTGCAGTTGTAGCCTACTTCCCAGTGAGACTTATCAAATCAAATTTATTTATATAGCCCTTCGTACATCAGCTGATATCTCAAAGTGCTGTACAGAAACCCAGCCTAAAACCCCAAACAGCAAGCAATGCAGGTGTAGAAGCACGGTGGCTAGGAAAAACTCCCTAGAAAGGCCAAAACCTAGGAAGAAACCTAGAGAGGAACCAGGCTATGTGGGGTGGCCTCTTCTGGCTGTGCCGGGTGGAGATTATAACAAAACATGGTCAAGATGTTCAAATGTTCATAAATGACCAGCATGGTCGAATAATAATAAGGCAGAACAGTTGAAACTGGAGCAGCAGCACAGTCAGGTGGACTGGGGACAGCAAGGAGTCATCATGTCAGGTATTCCTGGGGCATGGTCCTAGGGCTCAGGTCCTCCGAAAGAGAGAATTAGAGAGAGCATATGTGGGATGGCCAGTCCTCCTCTGGCTGTGCCGGGTGGAGATTATAACAGAACATGGCCAAGATGTTCAAATGTTCATAAATGACCAGCATGGTCAAATAATATTAAGGCAGAACAGTTGAAACTGGAGCAGCAGCACAGCCAGGTGGACTGGGGACAGCAAGGAGTCATCATGTCAGGTAGTCCTGGGGCATGGTCCTATGGCTCAGGTCCTCCGAGAGAAAGAGAGAAGGAGAGAATTAAAGAACGCACACCTAGATTCACACAGGACACCGAATAGGACAGGAGAAGTACTCCAGATATAACAAACTGACCCTAGCCCCCCCGACACATAAACTACTACTGCAGCATAAATACTGGAGGCTGAGACAGGAGGGGTCAGGAGACACTGTGGCCCATTCCGAGGACACCCCCGGACAGGGCCAAACAGGAAGGATATAACCCCACCCACTTTGCCAAAGCACAGCCCCCACACCACTAGAGGGATATCTTCAACCACCAACTTACCATCCTGAGACAAGGCTGAGTATAGCCCACAAAGACCTCTGCCACGGCACAACCCAAGGGGGGGGGGGGGCAACCCAGACAGGATGACCACTTATGCAATCACAATGGCGGATGTGCATTTCGCGCGTTCTATATCTCAAAAGCCATAGGCCTTTTAAATATCTTTGTTTTAAAAGGGTGCTATTGAGCTCAATATTGAGAGTTGAGAAATGAATAAGAAAGCTGTGAAATGCCTCTTCAATAGTGACAACCGTATAACACAGAATAGCTGTTTTCACCGTAATTGGATTTTGAAATGTTATACAACCAGAAGAGATTCTCCCAGAGCATTATTTTCCCCCCCGGGAAGGGCAGTGAGTGGCCCACTTGTCACCGCAGCAGTCCCCAGCCAAACAGGCACTGGGCCATGGCAGATACTTTCATTGCAGGAATCATGAAGATTCTCTTCTCTTAACTCTTTTTGAGCAAATCATGATTTTAACCTAACCCCTTAGAAAAATAGGAAGTTTTGCATGAGGTGACCATATAGAATATGCAGCTCGCATCCATACGACCAATTACAAATTGAACTTCCACAGCCAAGTAAACGGGTCGCAAAATGCGACTAAATTGTCAGTCAGGAGCCCTTTCATATGCAACTTCTCATGCTTATTTCTATTCCTGTTTAGGATGAGTCTGCAGATAGTGACGATGAAAGTAAGTGAAATGTTTTCTCATCACACTGAGATTTCTAATAATTTTTATACTCTGACATCCCTTAACCCAGAAATGTTAAGTGCTATCCGAAGTATATTGTTTTATCACATGGCCATTTATTTACTTTCCATTATTTTTTCTCAGAAATGCCTGATTTGGAATGAAAAACCTCAAACCTGGAAGAGGGATGGAAGGAAGAATCAAACTATCTTGAAATTGAAGACTGGGGAAAAAAAATCTGTACAGATATGAGTCGGTAGCCATGTTTAAATCCATAGCCTCTGCTCCAGAGCTAATTTCCAATCAGTCCACTTAAGGTTGATATGCATAGTGTTGTACAGAGTAGCAGTCTCCACTTCCATTTGCAGTGCTGCACTCTTGGCGTGTCCTGTTTTTACTATTATTAGATTAAGCATTCATGATTTGTTACGGATGTACTGTATAGTCATCCTCAACCTAGAAAGCAATACATGTGAAGAGATTGTCAAGTGTAATGAAAAGTAATTAAACATCTGTTTTATCCTCCCCCACAAGGTTCTGTGTTAAGTTAGTTGAGCAGTGTACCAGAACAGTTGAACATTTTCTGTTTGGTTCCCACTTGTGAGCCTCCCTCCCCTGTGGCATATAGATAGTGATCAGAGAAACGGTTCCGTGTTTCAGTAGCTTAGCCTTTACGCTTACATGTTCCCTTTCTTCCTCACCTGTTATGTCGCAAACAGTTTATCAATGTTATGTTCATTTAGATTTGAAATGTTCTGGAATTCATTACAGGCATCTGACTTGATATGTTGCTCCCACTTTTTGTTATTTGACTAATCCTGTATTACTATTTGCGATCCAACAGCAGTTGAGTTATTCATCACACATTTACGCAGGAATAGAGCATACACATTCCTATCTGTTTTAGGCCTTTGTAAACATCTGGATTTGTCTTGTACCCTAAAGAATATTCCATCTGTTTAGAGTTATGGCAGTTAAAATATCCCTTGTGTGGGTTGTTAATATGAGATGGTAAACTTGTATAATGACCAAATTATATTTGCACTGTCAAGAAAATGTACGTCCGGGGAGATGAATAGAAGCGTCGTTATTGGTGTGTATGTCAACTTGTCAGGTTATCACGGGCTGAAGAACTTAAATTGATGTTGAATTGCAGTGGATTTTTTTTATTTTTTATTGTCTGTCTTTTTAATAAACTAAGACTCATGTTTCACACGGTGTGTGTGTTTTGAAGACTGTCTATGCGTGTCAAAGCAGTTTTAGGGTGCGACATGGCTACTGAAATACATGAATCACTGTTTTTCCAAAACCATTTACCAAGAACAGGCTACTGTATAAAGCTGTATGCCTCCAGACATATTTGGACAGCTGTTCGCTGAAGAAGGAAAATAAATATCCTAGAAATAATTCTGCTCCGTGTTCAATATCTATCACCAATAACGTTATGAGCGCTTGGGTGCACGCTTGTCCCCCCCCCCTCCCCAACCTTGCACTTTTAAATAGGCTACAATAGCCTGTACTAATTAAGCAAAAAAGGTACAAGGGAGTGTGGTACATTGGTGATATGGCTATGGGCTGTTATTATGCACAACGTGGAGTGCCTGGAAATGGCCCTTAGCCATGGTATATTGGCCATATACCACAAACAGCTGAGGTGCCTTATTGCTGTTATAAACTACTTACCAATGTAATTGGAGCAGTAACAAATTTGTCAGCCAATCAGCACTCGTGGCTCGAAACATCCAGTTTATAATCAACATTTGAGGATATGTTGTATCTGTTCTTTCGGGGTGAAAAAGTGAAATGATGGAGAGGAGAGTGACATGTCTGAGCAGCGGATGACCACCGGGTATAGGGGATGGGGAGGCCACTGAGAAAGATGAATGATGGCCACTGAGAACTATGCTTATCTACAACAAGCATTAAATGTCAAAGTACATATAGAATCAGTATCTGTCTAATTAATTACACTAAATGAGAATAAGGCTATATATAAACATTTTAAAAAAGAAAGCATACTGCGTTAAATTCCAGTGTGATGGGTGAAAAGTGTCACTAAAAATATAAATGTTGTACATACAATAATTTTCAATTTCTGTAGGTATTTTTGTAATTGTAACTTTAGGGATGACTAAATTCATGTGAGTTGTATAGATGTAATACTAATTGAAAACAAGTCTAAGTGTGTGTTAGTAAATTCACTCTGGCTATCTTATCAGATTTCAGATGTCCAATCATCTGAATCGCAGAATACTTGATGCAATCAATCATCAAGTTTGCAGACTACACAAAAGTAGTTGGCTTGATTACCAAACAACGATGAGACAGCCTACAGGGAGGAGGTGAGGGCACTCGGAGTGTGGTTTCAGGTAAACAACCTCTCACTCAACATCAACAAAACAAAGGAGATGATCGTGGACTTCAGGAAACAGCAGAGGGAGCAGCCCCCTATCCACATCGAAGGGACAGCAGTGGAGAAGGTGGAAAGTTCCTCTGTGAACACATTACAGACAAACTGAAATGGTCCAACCACAGATGTGTGGTGAAGAAGGAGCAACGGCGCCTCAACCTCAGGAGGCTGAAAAAATGTGGCTTGTCACCCAAAACCCTGACAAGCTTTTACAGATGCACAATCAAGAGCATCCTGTCGGGCTGTATCACAGCCAGGTACGGCAACTGCACCGCACTCAACCGCAAGGCTCTCCATAGGGTGGTGCGGTCTGCACAACGCATCACCAGGGGCAAACTACCTGCCCTCCATGACACCTACAGCACCCGATGTCACAGGAATGCCAAAAAGATCATCAAGTAGGGTTGCAGAGGGTTGGAATCTTTCAGAGAAAATGGGAAGTAAAAGCCAGAGAATTAGGAATTTTGCTAAAATTCATCAAAAACTTTAGCTTATAACAGTGAACCTTTTTTTGTGGGATACACATAAGGCAATTCTAGGTCTTGTGGCATATTTTGGTTAAACCATCCCTAATTCAATGGAATTGCAACCCTCTGCATGCACAGTGAATTTTTCCATCCTGTGCATTGCACTTTTCCATCACATGTACAGCTGATTCTCAAGATCTTGCACACTAATGAGATCCTATTGAGCCCACACTACTACACTGTCTGAGCCAAGGACAACATGCTTTCTGGTAAGTTTTGATTACAATACTGGGTGGGGTGAATATATTTTATTTGACATGATTTTTTTGTTAACTAGTAAATAGTAGCCTACAGCAACGTGTGTTTCAATCCTTTCTAATTTAATAATTTCTGCAAGTTAGTTTTTGCTACCATGTGGGTTTTAGCTTGCTTGAGCCCGCTAACTGAGGAGTGTTAATGTTTCATAAAACAAATGTATCTTACAAAGGAGTTGTTTAATCTAACTGCTTAACTATTTGTACATGGAATTGTATGTTTTTTTTCTCTCTAATCCCCCCCCCCCCCCTAATCTTTACAGAAAATTGCCACGGGCACTATCTGATGTGTGGAGACATTTCGCTGCAGCTAATGTAGAAGGAAAGGCTGTGTACATTTGCAAATACTGTGCCAAATAATATGTGAAGAATGCAACAAAAATGCAGAATCATCTGGCCAAGTGCATAATGTTCCCTCAGCGCTCACAACAAGCAACCTCTGACAAAAGTCCCTCTGCTTCTATTCGAGGTGTAAATGATGAATCAGACACCTTACCGATAGCAACAGCTCATGGTCCTCCTGAAATCAGAAGTTTTTTTTGCCTCAATGGAGGAACGTAGTTAGAGAAATGCTGATGAATGTCTTGCTCGAGCTGTGTATGCAACTGGTTCACCTCTGATGCGCACAGGCAATGTGCATTGGAAGAGATTTCTGAAAGTTCTTCGCCCAGGATACACCCCCTCCAACCATACATGCTTTATCTACTCATTTGCTGGATGCAGAGTTCAAGTGAAGTTCAAGCAAATCATAGAGATAGCAGACTATTGCGATCATCTCTGATGAGTGGTCGAATGTTTGTGGGCAAGGAATAATTAACTACATCATCTCCACCCCTCAACCAGTATTCTACAAGTGCACAGACACAAGGGACAACAGACACACCGGTCTCTACATTGCAGATGAGCTGAAGGCAGTCATCAATGACCTTGGACCACAGAAGGTATTTGCACTGGTGACAGACAATGCTGCGAACATAAAGGCTGCTTGGTCTAAAGTGGAGGAGTCCTACCCTCACATCACACCCATTGGCTGTGCTGCTCATGCATTGAATCTGCTCATCAAGGACATCATGGCACTGAAAACAATGGATACACTCTATAAGAGAGCCAAGGAAATGGTTAGGTATGTGAAGGGCCATCAAGTTATTGCAGCAATCTACCTCACCAAGCAAAGTGAGAAGAATAAGAGCACCAGTTTGAAGCTGCCCAGCAACACCCATTGGGGTGGTGTTGTTGTCATGTTTGACAGTCTCCTGGAGGGGAAGGAGTCTCTCCAAGCAATTGCCATATCACAGTCTGCCGATATGGACAGCCCCATGAAGAGGATCCTCCTGGATTATGTATTTTGGGAGAGAGTGGTAAACAGCCTGAAACTCCTGAAACCTATAGCAGTAGCCATTGCACGGATTGAGGGAGACAATGCCATCCTGTCTGTTATTCAGACTCTGCTTGCAGATGTAAGAGAAGAAATCCGTACTGTCCTGCCCACTTCACTGTTGTTTCAAGCAGAGGAAACTGCAGTTCTGAAATACATCAAAAAGTGTGAAGAATTCTGCCTGAAGCCCATACACACTGCAGCTTACATGTTGGAGCCTAAGTATGCTGGCAAGAGCATCCTGTCTGGTGCAGAGATCAACAAGGCCTATGGTGTCATCAATACCGTGTCTTGCCACCTTGGCTTGGATGAGGGCAAGGTTTTTGGCAGTCTGGCGAAGTACACTTCCAAGCAAGGGCTTTGGGATGAGATGCAATATGGCAGTCGTGCCAACATATCTCATCAACCACCCGGTGGAAGGGACTTTTGTGGATCTGAGGCTCTTTCCCCTGTTGCCTCTATCATCCTCTAAATCCCACCAACATCAGCCGCCTCAGAGCGCAAATGGTCCTTGTTTGGGAACACACACACACACCAAAGCACACAACAGGCTGACCAATACAATAATTGGTGGCCATCCGGGCAAATTTGAGCCTGACAACAAGCCATCCTCAACAAGGTTGGAAAGTGACCGTGAAGATGAGGCCTCAGAGTCTGATGTTCAAGAAGTGGACATAGAGGTCTAGGGAGAAGACATGGAAGCCTGAGAGGAACACAACCAAAGTTTTAGTTTCCAGACTATCATTTTACAGAAAAAGTTTTGGGTAGATGATCATTGGGGATCATTCAATAGTCCCTTTTGTTGTTCAGTGAAATCATCCTATGTGAAGAGTCAACTCATTTACTTAGAGTTCAATTCGTAACGAAAGTGTTGTTTTTATTTCTATTGGACGGATTTAACCATTTGCAATTATGTCTACTTATGATAAGGTAAAAGGTTTATGTTTCTGTCTCCATACAATATGGTAAATATATCCAATGCAAAAAACATTACATTTAAATGATATTAATATTAATTTGCATATATTCCCGTTAATTCCCACAGAAAGTTTCCACCTCTGAATATTCCCCAAAATGTGCAACCCTATCAAGGACAACAACCACCCGAGCCACTGCCTGTTCACTCCGCTTACCATCCAGAAGGCGAGGTCAGTACAGGTGCATCAAAGCCGGGACTGAGAGACTAAAAAACAGCTTCTATCTCAACGCCATCAGACTGCTAAACAGCAATCACTAACTCAGAGAGGCTGCTGCCTACATTGAGACCCAATCACTGGCCACTTTAATAATTGGATCACTAGTCACTTTTAAATAATGCCACTTTAATGTTTACATATCTTACATTACTCATATCATATGTACATACTGTATTTTATACCATCTATTGCACCTTGCCTATGCCACTCATCCATATACTTATACATTCATATTCTCATTCACCCCTTTAAATATGTGTATATTAGGTAGTTGTTGGGGAATTGTTAGATTACTTGTTAGATATTACTGCAGTGTCGAAACTAGAAGCACAAGCATTTCGCTACACTCTCATTAACATCTGCTAACCATGTGTATGTGACCAATAAAAATGTGATTTGATTTGCGAACACGCAACACCCGTTGAATATGACAGGTGTCAGTAATAGTCGGCAAGAAAACGTAATTGAATTGTTGCCAGCAGCACAGTTAGTCACCATTGCTCTAGATAACATGAAAACAGCCTAACCAACTCTGCTAGGGCAAGTAAAATGGTCATAGTGAGGTGTTCTCTCATTTGTATCTGGAATTAGCTATCCAACTTTGCTTGGGTGCTTAACTGCTGTTGTGAGGTCAGAATGCTCG
Organism: Oncorhynchus clarkii lewisi; assembly: GCF_045791955.1. Classification (NCBI taxonomy): domain Eukaryota; kingdom Metazoa; phylum Chordata; class Actinopteri; order Salmoniformes; family Salmonidae; genus Oncorhynchus; species Oncorhynchus clarkii. The sequence continues at coordinate 41,177,638 of NC_092155.1, read as the reverse complement.
GATCAAACCTACAACCCTACTCCTCAGACAAACGAGATTGTGATCTGAACGCTCTGAGAGCGAAAGACACTGAATTTACGAATGGACAATCTGACAGCACTCTGAATTTACGAACGCCCAGAGCACACTTGCACTCCAGGGTGAATATACAAACACACCCAAAGAAGCGGTTGATGTGTTCAATGTGAGCTATTTTTATGCCTCCCTTGCTTAAGTTCCGTTTCAGCTTCTTTTACTTTCGGTTTTGTACACCAGCTGAAAATACAATACTTTTTTGGTTATGGAAAATATATTTCACTGCGGTTTAGATGGTACAATGATTCTCTACAATATACTTCCTTGTTTTGTGACATTAACGGAAATTAGGCGAACTATTAGAATTTTAGCAACCAGGAAATGGCGGATTGATTTCTGCATAGAGCATCTTTAAACGACAACCTCCCATCTCAATACTATCTCATCATCACTTCCTGTTGCATTCTGACCAGACACACGTTGCGCTCTAATGATTCCGAGGGAGACATCCCGTCGGGTCCTAGAGCCGCTATTTGTATTCGGTATTGAATGAGAGTAATTAAATAGTTATGCCATGAAAGCTGTGGAAGACGATTAGGAAGTGTGAGACGAGAGGAGGTAGTGGGTTGAAAAGGGTTCAACAATAAAGGGGATAATGTGAAATGGCTTAACGAGAAAGCAATAGTTATCATTAAAAATCAGTTTATTTTGAGTAAACAATATTATCAAATCAAATTTTATTTGTCACATACACATGGTTAGCAGATTTTAATGCGAGTGTAGCGAAATGCTTGTGTTTCTAGTTCCAACAATGCAGTAATAACCAACAAGTAATCTAACCTAACAATTTCACAACAGCTACCTTATACACACAAGTGTAAAGGGATGAACAATATGTACATAAAGATATATGAATGAGTGATGGTACAGAACGGCATAGGCAAGATGCAGTAGATGGTATCAAGTACAGTATATACATTTGAGATGAGTAATGTATGTATGTATGTATGTATGGTATTTGTTTTATGCTTTTCTTGAATGTGCCCATTTTGTGAAATGAAACTCTGGCAAAACTGAAGATTAAATACAGTGCATTTGGAAAGTATTCAGACCCCTTGACTTTTTCCACATTGTTACATTACAGCCTAGTTCTAAAATTGATTTTTTTTTATTATCCCTCAATCTACACACAATACCCCACAATGACAAAATCAAAACAGGTTATTTGACATTTCTGCAAATGTATTAAAAATGAAATATCACATTTTCATATGTTTTCAGGCCCTTTACTCAGTACTTTGTTGAATCATATTTGGCAGCGATAACAGCCTTGAGTCTTCTTGGGTATGACACTACAAGCTTGGGACACCTGTATTTGGGGAGTTTCTCCCATTCTTCTCTGCAGATCCTCTCAAGCTCTGTCAGGTTGGATGAGGAGCATCGCTGCACAGCTGTTTTCAGGTCTCTACAGAGATGTTCGATCGGGTTCAAGTCCGGGCTCTGGCTGGGCGACTCAAGGACATTCAGACTTGCCCCGAAGCCACTACTGCATTGTCTGTGTGCTTAGGATCATTGTCCTGTTGGAAGGTGAACCTTTGCCCCAGTCTGAGTTCCTGAGCGCTCTGGTGCAGGTTTTCATCAAGGATCTCTCTGTGCTTTGCACCGTTCATCTTTTCCTCGATCCTGATTAATCTCCCAGTCCCTGCCACTGGAAAACATCCCCACAGCATGCTGCTGCCACCACCATGCTTCACCGTAGGGATGTGCCAGGTTTCCCCCAGACATAACACGTGGCATTCAGGCCAAAGAATTCAATATCTTTGTTTCATCCGACCAGGGAATCTTGTTTCACATGGTCTGAGAGTCCTTCAGGTCCCTTTTTGCAAATTACAAGCGTGTAATTGTGCCTTTACTGAAAAGTGCCTTTACTGAGGAGTGGCTTCCGTCTGGCCACTCTACCGTACAGGCCTGATTGGTGGAGTGCTGCAAATATGGTTGTCCTTCTGGAAGGTACTCCCATCTCTGTAGAGGAACTCTGGAGCTCTGTCAGAGTGACCATTGGGTTCTTTGCGACCTCTCTGACCAAGGCCCTTCTCCCCCGATTGCACAGTTTGGCCAGGTGGCTAGCTCTAGGAAGAGTCTTGGTGGTTCCAAACTTCTTATATTTAAGAATGATGGAGGCCAATGTGTTCTTGAGGACGTTCGATGCTGCAGAAATGTTTTGGTACCCTTCCCCAGATCTGTGCCTCAACACAATCCTGTCACGGAGCTATAAGAACAATTCCTTCTACCTCATGGCTTGGTGTTTGCTCTAAAATGCACTGTCAACTGTGGGACCTTATATAGACAGGTGTGTGCCTTTCCAAATCATGTCCAATCAATTGAATTTACCACAGATGGACTCCAATCAAGTCGTAGAAACATCAAGGATGATCAAAGGAAATAGGATACACCTGAGCTCAATTTCGAGTCTCACAGCAAAGGGTCTGAATACTTATATATTTCTGTTTTATTTTTATACATTTGCAAAAAAAATCTAAAAACTTGTTTTCACTTTGTCATTTTGGGGTATTGTGTGTAGATTGATGAGGAACATTTTTTATTTAATCAATTTTAGAATAAGGCTGTAACGTAACAAAATGTCAAGTGGTCTGAATACTTTCCAAATGCACTGTATATTATGTGGTGTAACTTGTTGTGTCCTACAGAGCAGGTTTTTGCTGCAGGATTGGATAGTCTTTATAAAAGTTCAATGTTTTGCACAATGATAAAGTGTGTGTGTCTGTTCAAATGTAGGCCACTGTAGAACACACTTCCAAGAATTAGACAGGTGCAGGGTTCAACAAATGTCATATGAAATTAATAGAAACACCTGCACGCAGTTATGTTACCATGAATTTTATTGCACTAAAATAAATTCATGAAAGCCTAGAATGTAGGTTGTTCTATTCCTTTAATATAAATTTATGTTCTCATTCTGGAAATTTGCCTAATTCATTATAGGAGATGTAGTAGCCTATACCACAAAAATGCAAAATTAAAACATGAATTTAATTAAAAGTGATTTGCTTCGGGATTTTGGCAATGAAGCCCTGTATCTACTTCCCAATAGTCAGATGAACTCATGGATACCATGTCTCTGCATCCAGTATGAAGAAGGTTAGAGGTACTTTCGTGAGCCAATGCTAACTAGCGTTAGTGCAACCATTGAAGTCTATGGCATCTACTAGCATGCTAGCTGATACCATAGACCTCTGGGCATTGCGCTAATGCTAGTTAGCAATTGCACTAACTCTCGTTAGCAACTTCCTTCAAACTGCACGAAGATACATAAATTTTTTTATTCATGAGTTCATCTGATCCTGGTGAAGTAGATAATGGGCTTCATTGCCAAAATCCCTAAGTAATCCTTTAACAGAATCAGTTACCATGAAATGTTAGACTTTATAACAATGTAACAGGAAATGAATAGGTTAAAATTGTGGCAGTATATAAGTATATTAAAAGTAGCAGAGCAGCACACATATGCACTACACTGAATTTGCAGGCCTTCAACACAAGAACCATATGGTGTGAGAGACCACATCCCTACTTTGTAGTGGGCTATCTTTATAAAAAAAAATGGCACAAACTAATCTCATGATGTCTATACCCGAGACAGTCAAGTTTCAACTTTATTTCTCCCAAAGAACAATTTATTTTGAAGCAGATGAGCACTAGACAATAAAAACATAAAATCCACATGGATCTGAATGAGGGTAAAATGAAGATGTCACAGCGGTCCACCCCTTAATTTCATGCAAAGGAAGCTTCAATCCAGTTGTAGGAGTAACATGTTTCTCCAGACAAAAACTTAAAATGTAGATGGTTTGAGTGCTGCTGAAATGTGTTTTGCATGTAGCTGAACGTTTCAGGCCATGCACTTTTAGCTTGGAAAATGCTCAATATGGTCCCTGATGACAGTGAAATGTGTGAGACGATAGGCCAAATACATTTGTAATCTGAAATAACACTGTGATAACCTACTGGTACTGAAAATAGTTATGTATATACTCTGTGTCTAGTATTATACCAAATATACTTATCTAACTCGGTTTCCCATACTCATTTGTGTTTATACTCAAATTCATACGTACTTTTAATTACATTGTATTGATCCATACCTTCATTTTTGTGTGTAGCCTAAGTACATCAGATGACAAGTGTAATTGTATGATAGTTAGGCGGTAGGACCCAGAGCTCACCAGGCTGTGTACCCTCAATTCACTTCCTCTTGCGGCTCGATTTCTTTCTCTTCTGTAATCATGGCTGCGCTCAAACACCAGCCATGTTTGCTAATTTGAAACCCAAGGGTTAGCGAAAACCTGTTTATTATTTACATCGCCTGTACCGTCTCGAACCATATTTGTTCAATCGGAGGATCAAAGGCACCGGTGCCTTTGAAATCCAAGGATTACAAGGTTAGGCAGTTTTAATGTCATTTTATGGCGAAAACTTTTGTTTGTGAGGATAATGCTGTCTCACAATTTCTAAGGCAACTAACGTTAACGTTACAGCAAAAACAATGAGTTTATTACCTTGCTAACAAAAGAGCATCCAAAATGTTCAGTAACGCAAACAAGAATGAGACGCCAAGACGACCTACTATGTTTCGATTCTCCATAAGTTTTATTAGCTAATGTAGCTAGCTACCCGCTGTGACTGTTATTAGCTAACTAGTTTTACACTACGTTGTAACTTCAGTTGCTGATTTATTGTAAATAACCTTGAATTTAGCGGTATCTTATAGGGTGTCGATTGTTGAAACAATCAGCAAATTCTAGAATGTAAACCCGATTGCATTAAATGTAACTAGCTAGCTATATCTCACCTCACGGCATCCTTGGAGGATTGTTTTTGTTGCAGAGAAGGACATGAAATCAGATGTTAACTGCGCCCGGTGTTGCTAACCAGATAGGCCTATCTCGCTGGTTGGAAATGACGTTATTTAATGAGCTTTAGCCACTTATCTACTAGCGAGTTTTGAATTAAAGTTCATTTGAAAATATGTAGATACTGTTGTACACACATGAACAAACGTTAGCTAGTCAATATATCGACAATACCAAAACGAAACGTGCTTAATGCAACTGCTCGAGCAATTTTGTTATTGAATTTCACTAACATTACAAGCCCTGTTAAGCCCTTTTTTGTTTTCGTTGTTGACCGTTTTGATAAGCAACTGGATAACGTTAGCCACTGTAGCTAGATGGTTTAGCTATATTGACCTAGCTTAGCTAACAAGCGAACATTTACATGAATCAACTTCAACTGGACACGTCAAAGTAGCTAATGTTATCATGAAATAAATGTACAACAATAGTTTTTTAAAATTAAACATAGCCATAGTGAGAAACCAATTATTATTTATTTTTTTAATCAGAGGGCTACATTTTGATTTACGTCGACGAACACTTAGCTAGCTACACAGATAATCTAGGTAGCTAGTTGATCTGTGGATGAGAGAAATTCATGGTCCATCCAAGGGGGTGATATCCGCGAGCGCATGGTCACGTGTGGCAGTTAGCCTAGCCAGTGTGAGATGGTAAGCAGAAGCACATTTTTATGTCATTCGAAAGTAACTAATAAATGACTAACTGCTGTTTGTTATTGCATTACCCACATATTTGTGATATGGCCCAAGCATGTCGGTTGCAGTGAGCTACGGTAGTATAGAACGCCAATGTTTTCAGCTAGCTACTAGTGTTAGTTAGCTCTTCGTGCTAATGTTACTGTTTATCGTGGGATGGATGTTGAAAAACGCAGTTAAACATTTGGGTTTACGAATGGTTTGACGTTTCATACAATATATACTTGTAATCTACGACATACCTTTTTTTCAACTTGTGCTTATCTTGAAAACATATTTCTCAGACCAAAATATTGTTGTTTTCCCGTTATCAAAACGGGTCCGTTGTGCTTTAGCTACGGTGGATCAATCCGTGGCGTTCATTGTCCATTATTTTGTTGGCCAGGGCATCCCCTTCGCTGCTCTAACTGCGACATTTTTAGGGAGCTATGGGAGGGCAATGTTTGATAATTAATTCCACACCGTGTCATCCATAGTAGTCCATCTCAGGCTTGCCAACGCCTGCAGTTCTAACCAAGTAATATTAGTGTATGGATCTAGCTAGCTACTTTGTTTTTAAAATAACATACAATTTTCTATTTATTTTATACTACACACATTTTATTTATGAAAACCATCCATTGCGTGTGTATTCTGCTTGCAAGAATAGCCTATTTATGAGACAGCTGCATGGAATCTGTGTGATTTTAAAAAAAAAAGAATAATAATTATATGCAGGTAAAATATTTTTTTCTGGTTTCTTTGTTTCTCTTCATGACTTGTGGTCTGTGCTACTTGTCTTTCTCAGATGGAGTCAAACAACCATTTCAACTATGGCAGCCACTCCTCTGTGTCTGCTAACTCAGGACTGAAACTCTCCTCAGGGGATTCTCTCTATTCTAACAGGTCCTCCATGAGTTTCCCTCCACAGGGGAAGAGTGAGTACCCCTCTAACCACATTTGCTGTGGTTACTTTCTGCCTCACTATTTCTATATCAATAACTGATTTATATTTCATCTCTCTCTGCCCTAGTCTCGTGACCCTTATAATGAACAAAATATTGTATGTAACTCTAGACCAGGTGTTCAGTGCAAAAGCAATCAATATCTTGATCATACCACAACAAATTGATGTAACCTCACCTTAAATTCACTGGACATTTTATGATTACAGGATGCATGACCTGTGGATGCTGTGTGATTTGAACACGCTGAACAATTAATAATCTGATTCACCCCTGACCACCTTTGCAGATATGAATGGCGAAATGAATGTGAATGGCGTCACTACTGTAATTGGGCCTAGTGTGCCTGGCTCCCAACTTCCAACAGCCTCATACCCCCACATGAGCAACCACCACCAGAGTAGCATGGGCTACGACTACATGTGGGGAGGACAGCCACAGTACAGCCCAGCCATGGGCTCGTCTCCTGGGCATGGCATGCACCAGAAGCAGCCTCCACCTGGGGGGATGCAGCAACAGAGCCAGCACCACTTCCAGGGTCATGGACAGTACCAACTGAACGGGGGCATGCCTGGGTCCCGTCAGCCACCCGTGGCTGCCCCACCAAACGTGACTCTTACAGGGGGCCAGTACTGGAACAGGGGTAACCCGGGGCAACAGCAGAGCAGCACAGCCATGGCAATGGGGTATAACTCACAAGGTGTGTACGGGTCCTACCAGAGCCAGGTGCACCCTGGGATTGCGCCCTCACAGCATCACCAGCAGCAGCCTCCACAGTCATCCCCTCACCAACAGACACAGCAGCACATTCACCCGCACCACCACCCACACCACCAGCAGCAACACCAGCAGCAACCTCAGCACTACAGCATGGTACCCAATGGGATTCCCTACTACCAGCCCCAGCACCCACCTCTTCCCGCTCCACAACCCCAGCCCCCATCCCAATCTCAGTCCCAGGCTCAGATGATGCCCCCTACCTCCCAAAATTTCACCCCTCCACGGGGCAGCCCACAGCACCACCACATTGGCCGGGGAGGCACTGGCAGCCCTCTCCCCCTGGGGGTGTCCTCTGTCCCAATGATGTCACCCTCGACAATGGCGGATAGTGGATCGCCCCAGAGCCAGACCAGGGAGAGGAGTCCCCATGGAGGTACTGTGGGGATGCCTGCTGTCATGCAAGGTAAGATAGAAATATTTCCACAGGTGGCAAGTTTTCAGAGTAACCTAGTCCCTTTTTTTTATGGCACTACGGAAGTAAGTATCTGTTTCATTTTCATATGGTCACTAGAGCCAGTGTCTGTGGAAACGGCACCATATATCACTGGAGTTTGAAATACCTATTTCAAAGCGATTTTTCTTTCCAAACGATGACTCAATTACATTCAATTACGCCTAATCAGTGTCTCAGCTGTCAGTAATTTAATTTGCTAAGCAGATTTAATTAAAACACTGTTTCCATGACAGAACTGAAAACCTTTGCCAATATGAAAACATATATTCCAGTGTTTTCTCAAAGCGTCTACTTTTTCCACTTCATAAGTTAACTAAGCACATTTTCATTAAGAGGAGAGTGGGGTAAGTTGAACCGCTCCTTGTTTCTAGGAAACCATACACAAAAATTAATAATGCATCTAAATATCTCGGAAGCAATCATCATTGCATGGTCTGTGAAGGAAAAAAACACACGGAAAACACATGTTCTATTTATTTGACCATTTTTAAAACACAATTAGACAATACATTGGCCTCCTGAGTGACACAGTGGTCTAAGGCACTGCATTGCAGTGCTAGAGGCGTCACTACATACCCTGGTTCGTTCCCAGGATGTGTCACAAACGGCCGTGATCGGGAGTCCCATAGGGGGGCAACGGGTCGTCCGGGTTAGGGGAGGGTTTGGCCGGGGGTAGGCCGTCACTGTAAATAAGAATTTGTTCTTAACTGACTTGCCTAGTTAAATAATGGTTCAATTAAAAGAATAATGTACAATTATTGGGGATTACACAAAGTTAAACTTATTTCCATTTTGATCCTCTTAAATAAATGCTAAAAAAAATAGCAAACAGGCTGCACAGTAGACCTAGCCTACACAGCATTAAACATTTTTTATTTCTCCTTTATTTAACCAGGTAGGCTAGTTGAGAACACCTTTATTTAACCAGGTAGGCTAGTTGAGAACAAGTTCTCGTTTACAACTGCGACCTGGCCAAGATAAAGCAAAGATGTGCGACACAAACAACAACAGAGTTACACATTGAATATACAAACATCCAGTCAATGACACAATAGAAAGTCTATATGTAGCGTGTGCAAATTAGGTAAGGCAATATATTTTCCATGGTGGCAATATAATTACAATTTAGCAACAGAACCCTGGAGTGATAGATGTGCAGTAGATGAATGTGGAAGTAGAGATACTGGGGTGCAAAGGAGCAAAAAAATAACAGTTGGGATGAGGTAGTTGGATGGGCTATTTACAGATGAGCTATGTACAGGTGCAGTGATATGTGAGCTGCTCTGACAGCTGGTGCTTAAAGTTAGTGAGGGAGATATGAGTCTCCAGCTTCAGTGATTTTTGCAAAACGTTCCAGTCATTGGCAGCAGAGAACTGGAAGGAAGGTGACCAAAAGAGGAATTGGCTTTGGGCGGTGACCAGTGAAATATACCTGCTGGAGCGCGTGCTACGGGTGGATACTCCTATGGTGACCAGTGAGCTGAGATAAGGTGGGGCTTTACCTAGCAAAGACTTAGATGACCTGGAGCCAGTGGGTTTGGCGATGAATATGAAGCGAGGGCCAGCCAACGAACATACAGTTTGCAGTGGTGGGTAGTATATGGGGCTTTGGTGACAAAACGGATGGCACTGTGATAGACTGCCTCCAATTTGCTGAGTAGAGTATTGGAGGCTATTTTGTAAATGACATCGCCAAAAAGGAACCACCATCTTTCATATGTTCTCATGTTCTGAGCAAGGAACTTAAACGTTAGCTTTTTTACATGGCACATATTGCACTTCTGCTCTTTTACACTGTGTTTTTGCATTATTTAAACCAAATTGAACATGTTTTATTATTTATTTGAGACTAAATTGATTTTATTGATGTATTATATTAAGTTAAAATTAAAGTGGTCATTCAGTATTGTTGTAATTGTCATTACAAATATATAAATACAAATTCGGCCGACTAATCAGTATCGGCTTTTTTTTGGTCCTCCAAAAATCTGTATCGGCGTTGAAAAATCATAATTGGTCGACCTCTAGTATGTTTGGCAGCATGAGTAAAGGATGCTTTGTTGCAAAATAGGAAGCCGATTCTAGATTTAATTTTGCATTGGAGATGCTTACTGTGAGTCTGGAAGTTTTCCAGATATTCTAAGTCGGAACCGTCCAGAGTAATGATGCTGGACGGGCGGGTAGGTGCTCATAGCGATCTGTTGAAGAGCATGCATTTAGTTTTACTTGAATTTAAGAGCAGTTGGAGGCCACGGAAGGAGAATTGTATGGTGTTGAAGCTTGTCTGGAGTTTAGTTAAGTGTTCAAAGAAGGGCCAGAAGTATACAGAATGGTATCGTCTGCGTGGAGGTGGATCAGAGAATCGCCAGCAGCAAAAGTGACATCATTGATGTATACAGACAAAAGAGTCGGCCCCAGAATTGAACCCTGTGGCACCCCCATAGAGACTGCCAGAGGTCCGGACAACAGGCCCTCCGATTTGACACACTGAACTCTATCTGAGAAGTAGTTGGTGAACCAGGCGAGGCAGTCATTTGAGAAACCAAGGCTGTTTAGTCTGCTGATAAGAATGTGGTGATTGACAGAGTCGAAAGCCTTGGACCTAGCCTACTAGGCATAGTTGGTTTACATATACAGTGCATTCGTAAAGTATTCAGACCCCTTGACTTTTTAAATTTTTTAAAAATGTTTCTATTTGTAATAATGACAATTACAACAATACTGAATGAACACTTTAATTTTAACTTAATATAATACATCAATAAAATCAATTTAGCCTCAAATAAATAATGAAACATGTTCAATTTGGTTTAAATAATGCAAAAACGCAGCGTAAAATTGCAATATGTGCCATGTAAAAAGCTAACGTTTAAGTTCTTTGCTCAGAACATGAGAACATATGAAAGCTGGTGGTTCCTTTTAACATGAGTCTTCAATATTCCCAGGTAAGAAGTTTTAGGTTGTAGTTATAGGAATTCTAGGACTATTTCTCTCTCTACCATTTGTATTTCATTACCCTTTGACTATTGGATGTTCTTATAGGCACTTTAGTATTGCCAGTGTAACAGTATAGCTTCCGTCCCTCTCCTCGCTCCTACCTGGGCTTGAACCAGGAACACATCGACAACAGCCACCCTCGACGCATCGTTACCCATGCAGAGCAAGGGGAACAACCACACCAAGTCTCAGAGCGAGTGATGTTTGAAACGCTATTAGCGCGCGTCCCGCTAACTAGCTAGCCATTTCACATCGGTTACACCAGCCTAATCTCGGGAGTTGATAGGCTTAAAGTCATAAACAGCACAATTCTTGAAGAATTGCGAAGAGCTGCTGGCAAATGCAGGAAAGTGCTGTTTGAATGAATGCTTACGAGCCTGCTGGTGCCTACCATCGCTCAGTCAGACTGCTCTATCAAATATCAAATCATAGACTTAATTATAACATAATAACACACAGAAATAAGAGCCTTATGTCATTAAAAGAAATCCAGGTTAGCAGGCAATATTAAACTAGGGAAATTGTGTCACTTCTCTTGCGTTCATTGCACGTAGAGTCAGGGTATATGCAACAGTTTGGGCCGCCTGGCTCGTTGCGAACTAATTTGCCTGAATTGTACATAATTATGACATAACATTGAAGGTTGTACAATGTAACAGGAATATTTAGACTTATGGATGCCACCCGTTAGATAAAATACGTAACGGTTCCGTATTTCACTGAAAGAATAAACGTTTTGTTTTCGAGATGATAGTTTCCGGATTTGACCATATTAACTAAATATGCAGGTTTAAAAAAATATACTTCTGTGTATTGATTTTAAGAAAGGCATTGATGTTTATGGTTAGGTACATTCGTGCATCGATTGTGCTTTTTTCGCAAATGACCTTTTGTTAAATCATCCCCTGTTTGGTGAAGTTGGTTGTCTTGTTAGGATAGAAATATCTTCACACAGTTCGCAACGAGCCAGGTGGCCCAAACTGCTGCATATACCCTGACACTGTTGCACAGAACGCAAGGGAAGTGACAATTTCCCTAGTTAAAAGAAATTAATGCGAATTCGCTTGTTAAATCACCCGTTTGGCGAAGTCGGATATGATTCAATGATAAATTAAAGGCACTGCATCGATTATATGCAACGCAGGACATGCTAGGTAAACTAGTAGTATCATCAACCATGTGTAGTTAACTAGTGATTATGTTAAGATTGATTGTTTTTTATAAGATACGTTTAATGCTAGCTAGCACCTTACCATGGCTTCTTGCTGCACTCGCATAACAGGTAGTCAGCCTGCCATGCAGTCTCCTCGTGGAGTGCAATGTAATCGGCCATGATCGGTGTCCAAAAATGCCGATTACCGATTGTTATGAAAACTTGAAATCGGCCCTAATTAATCGGCCATTCCGATTAATCTGTCGACCTCTATTCTTAACATATGACCCCCATAGTGATTTGTTCTTGCAATTTTTGTGACATTTCAGATTTAAATATGGACTTTTTTTTTCACAGCAGTTTGGATTTTAGTGAAATACTTTTTCAAAGTAACTTTAGTTACTTATTCTGAAATGGATAAAATACCCCCATCAATCTACACACACTACCCCTTAATAATGACAAAGCGAAAACAAGTAATTGTTGTTTACATAAATACCTTATTTACATTAGTATTTAGACCGTTTGCTCAAAATTGAACTCGGGTGCATCCTGTTTCCATTGATCATCCTTGATATGTTTCTACAACTTGATTGGAGTCCACCTGTGGTAAATTCAATTGATTGGGCATGATTTGGAAAGGCACACAAAATCAAATCAAATTTTATTGGTCACATACACATGGTTAGTAGATGTTGTTGCGAGTGTAGCGAAATGCTTGTGCTTCTAGTTCCGACAGTGCAGCAATATCTAACAAGTAATCTAACAATTACACAACAACTACCTAATACACACATCTAGGTAAAGGACTGGAATAAGAAAATAGAAATGTATTGATGAGCAATGACAGAGCGGCATAGGCAAGACTCAATAGATGGTATAAAATACAGTATAAACATTATTAAAGTGACTAGTGATCCATTAAAGTGGCCAAGGAACTCAAGTTTGTGGGCAGCAGCCTCTCCGTGTTAGTGATGGATGTTTAACAGCCTGATGGCCTTGAGATAGAAGCTTTTTTTCTTTCTCTCGGTCACAGCTTTGATGCACCTGTACTGACCTCGCCTTCTGGATGGTAGTGGGGTGAACAGGTAGTGGCTCGGGTGGTTGTTGTCCTTGATGATCTTTTTGGCCTTCCTGTGACATCGGTGGCTTAGGTGTACTGGAATGCAGGTAGTTTGACCCCGGTGATGCGTTGTGCAGACCGCACCACCCTCAAAATCAAATCAAATTTATTTGTCACATACACATGGTTAGCAGATGTTAATGCGAGTGTAGCGAAATGCTTGTGCTTCTAGTTCCGACAATGCAGTAATAAACAACGAGTAATCTAACCTAACAATTCCACAACTACAATCGTATACACGATTGTAAAGGGTAAAGGGATAATTAATATGTACATAAAGATATCTGAATGAGTGATGGTACAGAACGGCATAGGCAAGATGCAGTAGATGGTATCTAGTACAGTATATACATATGAGATGAGTAATGTAGGGTATGTAAACATGATATTAAGTAGCATTGTTTAAAGTGGCTAGTGATATATTTTCCATCAATTTCCATCAATTCCCATTATTAAAGTGGCTGGAGTTGAGTCAGTGTGTTGGCAGTAGCCACTCAATGTTAGTGGTGGCTGTTTAACAGTCTGATGGCCTTGAGATAGAAGCTGTTTTTCAGTCTCTCGGTCCCTGCTTTGAAGCACCTGTACTGTACACCTGTACCCTCACCTTTTGGATGATAGCGGGGTGAACAGGCAGTGGCTCGGGTGATTGTTGTACTTGATGATCTTTATGGCCTTCCTGTGACATCGGGTGGTGTAGGTGTCCTGGAGGGCAGGTAGTTTGCCCCCGGTGATGCGTTGTGCAGACCTCACTACCCTCTGGAGAGCCTTACGGTTGTAGAAGTTGAGTGCTTTTGGTGACAAGCCAAATTTCTTCAGCCTCCTGAGGTTGAAGAGGTGCTGCTGCGCCTTCTTCACGATGCTGTCTGGGTGGGTGGACCAATTCAGTTTGTCCGTGATGTGTACGCCAAGGAACTTAACTTACTGCCCTCTCCACTACTGTCCCATCAATGTGGGTAGGGGGGTGCTCCCTCTGCTGTTTCCTGAAGTCCACAATCATCTCCTTTGTTTTGTTGATGTTGAGTGAGAGGTTGTTTTTGTGACACCACACTCCGAGGGCCCTCACCTCCTCCCTATATGGCTGTCTGGTCATTGTTTGTAATCAAGCCCACTACTGTTGTGACGTCTGCAAACTTGATGATTGAGTTGGAGGTGTGCATGGCCACGCAGTCATGGGTCGACAGGGAGTACAGGAGGGGGCTGAGCACGCACCCTTGTGGGGCCCCAGTGTTGAGGATCAGCGAAGTGGAGATGTGAAGTTCCCTAAGGGCTGTCGTGATATCGGCTTGAGGGGGGATATACACGGCTATGACAGTAACCAACAAGAATTCTCTTGGGAGATAATGCGGTCGGCATTTCATTGTGAGGAATTCTAGGTCAGGTGAACCAAGGGACTGGACATTAGCGAGTAATATACTCGGAAGCGGTGGGTGGTGTGCGGGCCGCCGAAGTCTGACCAGAAGACCGCTCAGTCTTCCTCTTCTGCGGCGACATTGTTTTGGGTCAGCCTCTGGAATCCGTTCAAATGCCCTGGGTGGTTCAGACAAAAGATCCGCTTCGGGAAAGTCGTATTCCTGGTCGTAGTAGTGCTGGTAAGTTGACGTCGCTCTGATATCCAATAGTTCTTCCTGACTGTATCTATTAACACTTTGGAAACAGTTTCTTTTTTCCTTAGAGATAAACTACTCCTTAATGCAACCGTTGTGTCAGATTTCAAAAAAGCTTAACGCTGAAAGCACACCATGCGATAATCTGAGAACAGCGCTCAACCACCAAAACAAGCCATACAGATACCCGCCATGTTGTGGAGTCAACAAAAGTCAGAAATAGCGTTATAAATATTCACTTTGATGATCTTCATCGGAATGCACTCCCAGGATTCCCAGTTCCACAATAAATGTTAGTTTTGTTCAATAAAGTCCATAATTTATGTCCAAATACCTCCATTTGTTTGCGCGTTTAGTTCACTAATCCAAATCCACATGTCAAACGATGTATATAATCAATTTTTAGGATCTTTTTATCTTAATTCTTATTATTCCTCCGTAAAAAGCACATGCAAGCCCACTTGCAATTTGCAAAAAGGCATCTAAAGGACTCAGACCATTAGAAACCAGATTCTCTGGTCGAATGAAACCAAGATATTGAACTCTTTGGCCTGAATGCCACGTGTCACGTCTGGAGGAAACCTGGCACCATCCCTACGGTGAAGCATGGTGGTGGCAGCATCATGCCGTAGGGATGTTTTTCAGTGGCAGGGACTGGGAGACTAGTCAGGATCGAGGGAAAGATGAATGTAGAAAAGTACAGAGGTCCTTGATAAAAACCTGCTCCAGAGCGCTCAGGACCTCAGTATGGCAACTGCTCGGCATCTGACCGTAAGGCGCTACAGAGGGTAGTGCGAATGGCCCAGTACATCACTGGGGCCAAGCTTCCTACCATCCAGGTGCCATACCAGGAAGTGACACAAACAGTCAGGATGCTCTCTATGGTGCAGCTGTCAAACTTTTTGAGGATCTGGGGACCCATGCCAAATCTTTTCAGTCTCCTGAGGGGGAAAAGGTGTTGTCGTGCCTTCTTCACAACTGTCTTGGTGTTTTTGCACCATGATAGTTCATTGGTGATTTGGACACCAAGGAACTTTAAGCTCTCAACCTGCTCCACTTCAGCCCCGTAGATGTTAATCAATCAATCAATCAATCAAATGTATTTATGAAGCTCTTTTGACATCAGCGCATGTCACAAAGCGCTATACAGAAACCCAGCCCAAAACTCCAAACAGAAAGCAATGTAGATGTAGAAGCATGGTAGATAGGAAAAACTCCCTAGAAAGGCAGGAACCTAGGAAGAAACATAGATGGGAAGCACGGGGCCTGTTCAGCCCACCTTTTCCTGTAGTCCACGATCAGCTCTTTTGTCTTGCTCACATTGAGGGAGAGGTTGTTGTCTTAGCTAGGGTTGCAGATTGTCGGAAACTTTGGTACTTTTCCTGAAACTTTCGATGGGAACTTAAGCCGGTGAATGTTGAGAATTTTGCTTAAATTCATCAAAAAAAGTTATAGGAAAATGCCACGGGCACTATCTCATTTCACTGCAGCTAATGTAGAAGGAAAAGCTGTGTACATTTGCAAATATTGCGTCAAATCATGTGAAGAATGTAACAAAAATGCAGAATCATCAGGCCAAGTGCATTTAGTTGCCTCAGCTCTCACAACAAGCAACCTCTGACAAAAGTCGCTCTACTTCTATTCGAGGTGAAAATTATGAATCAGACACCTTATCGATAGCAACAGCTCATGGTCCTCCTGGAAGATTTTTTTTTGGCTCAATGGAGGAACGTAGTCAGAGAAATGCTGATGAATGTCTTGCTCGAGCTGTGTATGCAACTGGTTTACCTCTGATGCTCACAGGCAATGTGCATTGGAAGAGATTTCTGAAAGTTCTTCGTCCAGCATACACCCCTCCAACCAGACATGCTTTATCTACTCATTTGCTGGATTCAGAGTTCAAGTGAAGGTCAAGCAAATCATAGAGATAGCAGACTATTGCAATCATCTCTGATGGGTGCTCAAATGTTTGTGGGCAAGGAATAATTAACTACATCATCTCCACCCCTCAACCCATATTCGACAAGTGCACAGACACAAGGGACAACAGACACACCGGTCTCTACATTGCAGGTGAGCTGAAGGCAGTCATCAATGACCTTGGACCACAGAAGGTATTTGCACTGGTGACAGACAATGCTGCCAACATGAAGGCTGCTTGGTCTAAAGTGGAGGAGTCCTACCCTCACATCACACCCATTGGCTGTGCTGCTCATGCATTGAATCTGCTCTTCAAGGACATCATGGCACTGAAAACAATGGATACACTCTACAAGAGAGCCAAGGAAATGGTTAGATATGTGAAGGGTCAACTTGTTATAGCAGAAATATCCCTCACCAAGCAAAGTGAGAAGAAGAGTCTGAACATCAGACAGGATGGCATTGTCTCCCTCAATCCGTGCAATGGTTGCTGCTATATGTTTCATGAGATTCAGGCTGCTTACCACTCTCTCCCAAAATACATCATCCAGGAGGATCCGCTTGATGAAGCTGCCCAGCAACACCCATTGGGGTGGTATTGTCGTCGTGTTTGACAGTCTCCTGGAGGGGAAGGAGTCTGTCCAAAAAATTGCCATATCACAGTCTGCCGATATGGACAGCCCCATCAAGCGGATCCTCCTGGATGATGTATTTTGGGAGAGAGTGGTAAGCAGCCTGAATCTCCTGAAACCTATAGCAGCAACCATTGCACGGATTGAGGGAGACAATGCCATCCTGTCTGATGTTCAGACTCTGCTTGCAGATGTAAGAGAAGAAATCTGTACTGTTTTGCCCACTTCACTGTTACAAGCAGAGGATGTTGGAGTTCTGAAATACATCAAAAAGCGTGAAGACTTCTGCCTGAAGCCTGAAGCCCATACACGCCGCAGCTTACATGTTGGACCCCAAGTATGCTGGCAAGAGCATCCTGTCTGGTGCAAAGATCAACAAGTCCTATGGTGTCATCAATACCGTGTCTTGCCACCTTGGCCTGGATGAGGGCAAGGTTCTTGGCAGTCTGGCAAAGTACACTTCCAGGCAAGGGCTTTGGGATGGAGATGCAATATGGCAGTCAACCACCCGGTGGAGGCCTCCCGGGTGGCGCAGTGGTTAAGGGTGCTGTACTGCAGCGCCAGCTGTGCCATCAGAGATCCTGGGTTCGCGCCCAGGCTCTGTAGTAACCGGCCGCTACCGGTCCGTTGGGCGACGCACAATTGGCCTAGCGTCGTCCGGGTTAGGGAGGGCTTGGTCGGTAGGGAAGTCCTTGTCTCATCGCACACCAGCGACTCCTGTGGCGGGCCGGGCGCAGTGCGCGCTAACCAAGGTTGCCAGGTGCGCAGTGTTTCCTCCGACACATTGGTGCGGCTGGCTTCCGGGTTGGATGCACGCTGTGTTAAGAAGCAGTGCGGCTAGGTTGGGTTGTGTATCGGAGGACGCATGACTTTCAACCTTCGTCTCTCCCGAGCCCGTACAGGAGTTGTAGCGACGAGACAAGATAGTAGCTACTACAACAATTGGACACTACGAAATTCAACAACAAAAAAACATCCGGTGGAAGGGACTTTGTGGATCTGAGGCTCTTTTGCCTCTATCATCCTCCAAATCCCACCAACATCAGCCGCCTCAGAGCGCAAATGGTCCTTGTTTGGGAACACACACACCAAAGCTGATCAATACAAGGGTTGAAGAATTGGTGGCCATCTGAGCAAATTTGAGCCTGACAACAAGGTTGGAAAGTGAAGATGAGGCCTAGAGTCTGATGTTCAAGAGGTGGACATGTTTAACCTTTATTTAACTAGGCAAGTCAGTTATGAATACATTCTTATTTACAATGACAGCCTAGGAACAGTGGGTTAACTGCCTTGTTCAGGGGCAGAACAACATATTTTTACCTTGTCAGCTCAGGGATTCGATCTAGCAACCTTTCAGTTACTGGCCCAACGCTCTAACCACTAGGCTACCTGCCACCGACATAGAGGAGGTCTAGGTAGAAGACATGGAAGCCTGAGAGGAACACAACCAAAGCTTTAGTTTCCAGACTATCATTTTACAGATGTATGTTAAATGTTTTTGGGAGATGTGATGGATCATTGGAGATCATTCAATATTTCCTTGTGTTGTTCAGTGAAATCATCCCATGTGAAGAGTCAATTCATTTAATTAAAGTTCAATTCGTAACTAAACAGTTTTTTTCTGTACGGAAGGATTTAATCATTTGCAATTATGTCTACTTATGATAAGGTAAAGGGTTTATGTTTCTGTCTCTGTATAATATGGTAAATATATCCAATGCAAAAAAAAAACATCTACAGTTGAAGTCAGAAGTTTACATAAACTTAGGTTGGAGTCATTAAAACTTGTTTTACAACCGTCACAAATTTCTTGTTAAGCTATAGTTTTCGCAAGTTGGTTAGGACATCTACTTTGTGTATACCATAAGTAATTTTTCCAACAATTGTTTATAAACCGATTATTTCACTTAAAATTCACTGTATCACAATTCCAGTGGGTAAGAAGTTTACATACACTAAGTTGACTGTGCCTTTAAACAGCTTGGAAAATTCCAGAAAATCATGTCATGGCTGTAGAATCTTCTGATAGGCTAATTGACATCATTTGAGTCAATTTGAGGTGTACTTGTGGATGTATTTCAAGGCCTACCTTTGCTTGACATCATGGCCGCTCAGCATGGAAGAAGCCACTGCTCCAAAACCGCCATAAAAAAGCCAGACTACGGTTTGCAACTGCACATGGGGACAAAGATCGTATTTTTTGGAGAAATGTCCTCTGGTCCGATGAAACAAAAATAGAACTCTTTGGCCATAATGATCATCGTTATGTTTGAGTATTTGGCTATGGTGTAGGTAAACTTCCGACTTCCACCCATTATGCCATCGTTAACTTGAGTGGGTGACACCCGTTCTATTCATTTTATTTCTATGGCAGCACATGCAGTAAGGAGCGGAGGAGAAGAGAGTGTGTCAAATGTACTGTCATCCAAAATTGTATATCTCACCTACACATCCTTATTCTCCACCACCACCCGTAGGGTGTGGCATACCTCAAATCTAATGTGCACCACAATGCATAATAAAAAAACTCCTCGCCCCTTGCAATGATACAGCCACTATTTATATTGCCGCCTTTGCTGTCTTACTGAGGTGGCACGCTGGCATGCAGCAGATTGTCCCCAAGGTGTTTTTTAAAAGTGCCATCTGCTCTCCAGATTCCCTCTTAGAGTTACCTTGTGGCTGCTGTGTTGTCTTTCTGTCGTTTCTAATGGTCTCACTGTTGTTTGTGTTCCTGTTCCTTAGGGCGGATGAGTGAAGTGTTTAAGGATGTGGATAAAGGCTATAATGGGATGGAGAGGGCGTCTGTCACCCAGCTGCTGCCTAAAAGCGACAGCTACCATCCCAAGCCCCCTGGACCCCCGATGGGACCTACCATTGACTACTGCCAGCGCTCTGAGCAGCCGATGGCCCAGCACCATGAAATGGCAACCTCAGCGAGGGAGTCTGCGCCACCTGCGCCTCCACACTCGATGTCGTCCCATCCTCCGGCTGTGTCTGCGCCTTCCACCCATTCTAGGCTCTCTGCACCTACTGCTATGTCTACTCCTCCAATGGGTACATTAGGACCTCCTGTCGTTTCATCCTTCTCTGTTAGTCCTGCGCCTCCCCGAAACTCAGCGGCTCCCATGTCCTCTTCTCCTTCTCTCCCTGTGCATGGACCTCCTCCCGGGCTGTCTTCGCCTCCTCTGATGAGCACAAGACCTTCTCCAGTGTCTTTGTCCACACCTCCATCAGTGGCATCTCCACCCTCGTCAGTGTCTGTAACTCTTCCCAAGCCACCTGCACCACCTCTTCTCCTGGACAAATCCTCTATACCTCCAGCTGTGTCTGCTCCCCATCCAGTCAGTGCTCCTCCCCCAGTGTCTGTGGCACATCAGACTGCTCCCATGACATCTGCCCCTCCTGCGATGGTCTCTACTCCTACTATGGTGGGTGCTCCCTCGCGCTCCATGTCTGCACCCATCTCTGCACTTCAGCAGATGGTTCAAGGATCCAGACCACCGCCTTTGACTTCCTCTCCCATAGCTTTATCTGGAGCTCCTCGAGAAAAGTTTTGGACTCCATCAATATCTGCAGTTGCACCTCCCCCAAGGGTTTCTGTGTCCCCCACAGCGGTGTCTACTACCTTGGTGGCAGTAAGGCAAAATTCCTCAGCAGTGCCCAGTCCTCCTTGGGCAGTCAGTGCACCTTCTATATCAGTGTCCTCACCTCCTCGATCTGTGTCTACTCCTCCCCCAGCAGTTTCTGCTCCCTCCACAGAGTCTGCGTCTGCAGTGTCCTCGTCTCCAAAGGAGGTATCTATGCCTCCTTTAACAGGTCAAGGCCCTAAAGCTCAAGCCCCCGGAGTTTCTTCAATGTCTGAGCCTCCTGCCTTGGTGTTTGTGCCTCGTGCAGTGATGACTGCTCTTCATATGGTCCCCTCAACCCCTCCTGCTGTCTCTGCGCCTTCCCTATCCATTCCTGCTCCTCCACAAGCCCCTAAATGCATGTTTTCCGCTGAGCCAAAGGAGCGAGACATGGGGAATAAGAAGGCCATGGGCAACAAGAAGGAACCCTCTGTAGAACCACCTGGAAAACTAGAGGCGAGTTCTCCACAGCCGAAAGTCGACCCAGTTAGAACACCATCAAAGATGGATGCCACCAAGTCTTTTACTCGTCAATCTGAAAAACACTCACACAAACCCCTCACAGATATTCCTGGGACTCCTCCGCCTCCCAAGGACCAAGAGAACTCCTTTGTCGACAAAATGTGTGCGGAGAGAATGGACACCGCCCCCCTGAGACACTCATACTCTCTCCTGGAGAGAAGAGGTCTGGATGACACCTGTGAGACGGACGAGTCAGCGTTTGAGGAGTCTGCGGACGAGTCGTCGCAGGTGTCCACGTGCCTCGACAGCACCAGGATGGAGAAAACCAGCTTTACTGAAGAGGATGACGCCTGTAACGACTCATCACTCAACGACACATCTCAGTTTGGTGACACTTCTAGACTTGGCGCTAACTCTCGAATGGATGACATGTCTCGATTGGATGACAGCTTCCGTGTAGATGGTGAAACCTCTCGGTTTGATGATACCTCTCGCATGGATGAAGACTGCTCTCGATTGGATGTCACCTCTCAATTGGATGACAGCTCTCGCATAGATGGCGGCAAATCTCGATTTGACGATACCTCTTGTTTGGATGACAGCTCTCACATGGATCACCCCTCTCGTGAGGATGAAATATCACATGTTGCTGACACTACAATAGATAGCCGCTTCTCCTCTGTGGATGATTCCAGGGACTTGACGCTGGATGATACCCAAACAGAGGACTCTTCCCAGGCAGAGGAGACCATTGACAGCTGCCTGAGCACCGGGGTGTCCATGCTGGATTCCTCTCTGAACAACACCTCTCAGATGGAGGACTCCTGTGTTGAATCCTCCCAGAATGACGTCTCCCGGTCAAGCTCAAATGGCCCTGCCAAACCACCCCCAGCCTACAAAGGTAAGATCCTTGCCATAGTTGATATGACAACCTGTGTTTGTATTTAATTAGCTTAAAGGGTTATTTCACCCAAATTACAAAATGACACATTGGTTTCCTTACTCTGTAAGCTGTCTATGGACAAGGTATGAAAGCAATCCAAATGTTTTGGCATTTGTGGCACAAATCTGAATCAAGTTATGGGACCGATTTTTATTTAATTTAATTTTTTACATTTATTTTAAATTCGATTTAAAAAAAATAATAATTTCCCAAATGATCTGAAATGTATTGTGAATCCCAACATAGTCACTTCTAGATGTTTTGAACATGTGTGAAAAATGTGGTCGCATCTAAATCGCTGTGAAATTATTTTGTCAATAACAAAGCATATGGTTTTTACAGGTGTTTGAAGTTGGTGGACCAAAACCGGAAGTAAAAGGCTCAACTTGTGTTGGAGCCTTTTACTTTCGGTTTTGGCCCACCAACTTCAAACAGCTGTAAAAATCATATGCTTTGTTATTGACAATATAATTTCACAGTGATTTAGATGGTATATTGATTCCCTAAACCAAGTGCTTGTTTTCTCACTTAAACTGAAATTGAGTGTAGAAGTCTTGCAACCAGGAAATGACAGAGCGATTTCCACTAGATACAGCCACAAAGTCAGAACAGCTTTCCCATTTTGACAACCGATGCCTCTCCAGTAGGAGAAATCAGGATGCAAAATCACAGCCAATCACAACGCTGGTGGTTAAGTAACACTGTGAAACACTATCATTACACTATTACTGCAGATACAGTATGTTACGGTCATTTTCTAAAATTACAACGTAAATATTTTTAAAACCCTGTGTAGCATCTTTATGTAAGATAGTGTGTGGGTAGATGGTTGAAGAGTTGTTGGTTGGAACTTGGAAATTAGAGTTGATTATCAACTCTTATTTATCACAGCCAGCTATGGGAGCACTTATTTTGTCAACATACAGTGACTGTCAGTTAATTTGAGGTTGTTAACCATTAACCCTTAATCTTATGACCTCTTGACAGGGTTTGAAGGGGAATGTGAGTCGGAGGGGCAGGATATACCCGACTGTGCTGGCACCACCAAGGCCAGTGCCGTTAGTATCATGGCTCCCCCTGTTATGGACAAAGGCAAGCACACAGCGGCGCTCAGTGCCCTGGTGGGGAACCTGGTTGCAGCCCCACGCCTGCCCTTAGCCGCCCCAGCCGTACCCACCACCAGCCAAAAGACACCAAGGAAACCCAGGAAGCCACGCACTCCAGCAGCCTCCACTCCCGGTAAACCAACTTCTTTGTCCCTTTTTTCCTTTATGATATTTCTGTGCCACTCCAGTTCATTTTGAGCAAACAAAGTTGTGTACAATAGCAAAGCAAGGATTTCTGACTTTCTGTTATCATTCTCTCCAGTTCCTCAGGTCCCCGGGCAAGCACAGCGGAGGTCCGCTGTTAAAACTCCAAAGGTGGATAAGATAAAGGTGGAGAGGAAGAAGAAGAAGAAGCTTGAGAAAGGAGAGGTCGTAGAGAAAAAGGAGAAGGGACCACCAAGAAAGAGAAAGAAGACAGAATCAGTAGCAGTCACAGAAGAGGCTGAACGTTCTGCTGAAGGCTTACTTTCTGGTCAAAGTGGACCAGTCACTACCATCAATGAACCATGTCTGACCAGTGGCGAGACCCCGCCGGCCATCAAACCCAAGAAGGTTAGGGTCAAGAATCTGGAACCGATGCCACCCAAAATAGCGAAAATTGATGTTAACACTAAACCCAATGATGGCAATAACGACAATGACGGAGATGACAGTTCCACTGCTGGTAATGAACACGCTAACTATTTTGATTCTGGAAATTATAGAAATTATTGTATATATTTTTTTGTTGTTGTTTCTCTAGATGTATACTGAACAAAAATATAAACGCAACATGTAAAGTGTTGGTCCCATGTTTCATGAGCTGAAATAAAATATCCCATATAAATGTTTCATATGCACAAAAAGCTTATTTCTCTAAAATGTTGTGCACAAATGTTACAACCCTGTCAGTAAGCATTTCTCATTTGCCAAGATAATCCATCCACCTGACAGGTGTGGCATATCAAGAAGCTGATTAAACAGCATGACACAGGTGCACATTACACAGGTGCACCTTGTGCTGGGGGCAATATGGCTACTCTAAAATGTGCAGTTTTCTCAGAACACAATGCCACAGATGTCTCAAGTTGAGGGAGCGTGCAATTGACTTGCTGACTGCAATGTCCCAGAGCTGTTGCCAGAGAATTTAATGTTAATTTCTCTACCACAAGCCGCCTCCAACATCGTTTTAGAGAATTTGACAGTACGTCCAACTTGCCTAACAACTGCAGGCCACGTCTAACCATACCAACCCTTGACCCCAACATCCGGCTTCTTCACCTGCGGGATCTTCTGAGACCAGCCACCCAGACAGCTGATGAAACTGTGGGTTTGCACAACCAAAGAACTTCTGCCCAAACTGTCTGAGACCGTCTCAGGTAAGCTCATCTGCATGCTTGTCGTCCTCACCAGGGTCTTGACCTGACTGCAGTTTGGCGTCGTAACCGACTTCAGTGGGCAAATGCTCACCTTTGATGGCCGCTGGCACGCTGGAGAAGTGTGCTCTTCACAGATGAATCACTGGTTCAACTGTACTAGACAAACGGCGTATGTGTGGGTGAGCTATTTGCTGATGTCAACGTTGTGAATAGAGTGCCCCATGGTGGTGATGGGGTTACAGTATGGGCAGGCCTAAGCTATGGACAACGAACGCAATAGGATTGAATGCAGATATCTTGACGAGATCCTGAGGCCCATTGTCGGGCCATTCATCCGCCGCCATCACCTCATGTTTTAGCATGATAATGTGCAGCCTCATATCGCAAGGATCTGTACACAATTCCTGGAAACTGAAAATGGCCCAGTTTTGACATGGCCTACATACTTACCAGACATGTCACTCATTGAGCATGTTTGGGATGCTCTGGACCGACGTGTATGACAGCATGTTCCAGTTCCCGCCAAGATCCAGTAACTTCGCACAACCATTGAAGAGGAGTGGGACAACCTTCCACAGGCTACAATCAACAGCCTGATCTACTCTATGCAAAGGAGATGTCATGCTACATTAGGCAAATGGTGGTCACATGCCAGATACTGGTTTTCTGATTCACGCCGTTACCTTTTTTTAAAAGGTATCTGTAACCAGCCGATGCATATCTGTATTCCCAGTCATGTAAAATCCATAGATTAGGGCCTAATGAATTCATTTAAATTTACCAATTTCCTTATGTGAATTGTTAACTCAGTCAAATATTTTAAATTGTTGCATTTATATTTTTTGTTCAGTGTAGTTATGACCCAATGATTATAAACTCAAAACCAGGGATAATCAACTAGATTCATCTGCAGGACACATTTTTTTTCAGATCGTCAGGTGGCTGGAACATAATTCCAAATAATTTGTAGACTGCAAAATTGAACACAAGAAGCCCAAACAGATATTAGAGAAGAAAAAAAAAATGCATACCTTGCTTAGGTTTTTCTCTCTGCATTGTTGTGAAGGACCTGTAAAGTGAGCATTTCATTCTCAGCCTACACCTGTTTACGAAGCATGTGACAAAACATTTTGATTTGATTTGTATGTGACCACATATACAGAATCTCCCTATTATGCATGGGAATACTTTTTTGGAACAGATTTCCAAAATTAAACTCACTTGGTGTGACAGGTGTTGCTTGCTCACTTGGTGTGTGTGTGTGTATGTATGTATGTATGTATGTATGTATGTATGTATATATATATATATGTGTATATATATATATATATATGTGTGTGTATATATATGTGTATATATGTGTATATATACATATATATATATATATATGTGTGTGTGTGTATATATATATATACACACACACACACATACATTTTTTGGTGGCTCTGAAAACTTGGGGAACCATGCTCTAAACCGATGTTGATGGATGAGAGTAATTCTGTACAAATCTAATTCTCCTCTCTTTGTTCCTTGTACAGGTGACACCCCCAGGAGGAGGATAGCAACAGAGGAGCAGGTCCACTTCCCTCTGCTCCATGGGTAATGATACATATCCTTGTGAAAAGCTCCCCTAACTAGTGTGTCTCTGTGCCAAATATTTCAAATGTGTGTAAAGTGCAGGTTAGTGTTCATACAATACTCCTCGATTTCATCCTTCTATTCTAGGCCGACTGCAGGGATACTATGATCCTTCTACTGTGTGTTGAATGTGGCTCTTAACGTGACTTTTTATTGATCGGTGCTTTAGCTGGAGGAGGGAAGTCCGAGTCAGGAAGACTGAGGACCGGCTGAAGGGGGAGACCTGGTACTACAGCCCCTGTGGGAGAAGGATTAAGCAGTTTCCAGAAGTCATCAAGGTAACTGGCAGTTAGAGTCAAATCAAATCAAATTTATTTATATAGCCCTTCGTACATCAGCTGATATCTCAAAGTGCTGTACAGAAACCCAGCCTAAAACCCCAAACAGCAAGCAATGCAGGTGTAGAAGCACGGTGGCTAGGAAAAACTCCCTAGAAAGGCCAAAACCTAGGAAGAAACCTAGAGAGGAACCAGGCTATGTGGGGTGGCCAGTCCTCTTCTGGCTGTGCCGGGTGGAGATTATAACAGAACATGGCCAAGATGTTCAAATGTTCATAAATGACCAGCATGGTCGAATAATAATAAGGCAGAACAGTTGAAACTGGAGCAGCAGCACGGTCAGGTGGACTGGGGACAGCAAGGAGTCATCATGTCAGGTAGTCCTGGGGCATGGTCCTAGGGCTCAGGTCCTCCGAGAGAGAGAAAGAAAGAGAGAAGGAGAGAATTAGAGAACGCACACTTAGATTCACACAGGACACCGAATAGGACAGGAGAAGTACTCCAGATATAACAAACTGACCCCAGCCCCCCGACACATAAACTACTGCAGCATAAATACTGGAGGCTGAGACATTAAAGTAAAACATATTTGTCACAGAAGTTTAGCAGCTACAAATATCTCTTGATACAGTGGGATATCTTTCCCGCAGGGCATTTACCACGTCACACAGAAATTATAAGAGGACATGTTTTTAGTATACAAACAGCAGTTGCATTTGATCTTATTTCATTAAACCGTCAGTTGCTCATACGGTGCGTGGATAACATGTGACTTGGTGACCTATGACCTGGCTTTCTCCCATGTTCCCCGGCTCTGTCACTGACCCATGGTCTTGTTCTCCCTCAGTACCTGAACAGGCACAAGGACACCGCTGTGACCAGGGAACACTTCAGCTTCAGCCCCCGCATGCCCGTAGGAGATTTCTACGAGGAGATGGACTCCGCTGAGGTGTGTGTGGATCTGTTGTCTGTGCTGACAGATCTGTCATCATAAATAGCTGTAGTAATAACTCAATGCAGACTGTCATAAGCCCTATTCGGACGGGATTAGTTTTACCGGGGGAGGTTGAGTAATGTAGTTGTGTGCACGAGCACAAAACAAATCTGTATTTTAACTTGTTATGGCTGCAATCCCACTAACGGGATAAGTGTCATCAACAACCGCTGAATTGCATAGCGCTACATTCAATAAATATTACTACAAATATTTATACTCATGAAATCACAAGTGCAACATAGGAAAACACAGCTTAGCCTTTTGTTAATCCACCTGTTGTGTCAGATTTTTAAATTATGCTTTACAGCGAAAGCAATCCAAGCGTTTGTGTAAATGTATCGATCGCACGACAAAACATTAAGTACACTTAGCATCAGGTAGCTTGGTCACGAAAATCAGAAAAGCAATCAATTTAATCGTTTACCTTTGATCTTCTGATGTTTTCACTCACGAGACTCCCAGTTACACAACAAATGTTCCTTTTGTTCCATAAAGATTATTTTTATATCCAAAATACCTCCGTTTGTTTGGCGCGTTATGTTCAGAAATCCACAGGAAAGAGCGGTCTCGACAACGCAGACGAAAATTCCAAATAGTTTCCATAATGTCCACAGAAACATGTCAAACGTTTTTTATAATCAATCCTCAGGTTGTTTTTAAAATATATAATCGTTAATATATCAACCGCAAATGTCTTTCACAGTAGGAGAGGGAAAAAAAGCAATACCTATCCAGACTGTTGCGCGAGCAAAACTCATGTGACCACTTGACGCGATGTTATCGTTCTGGCTCATTTTTCAAAATAAAAGCCTGTAACTATGTCTGAAGACAGTTGGCACCTTGAGGAAGCGATAGGAAAAGGAATCTGGTTCATATCCCTTTAAATCCAGCAAAGGGAGGCTATGGAACATGGAGTTTTCAAAATAGAAGCCACTTCCTGTTTTGATTTTCCTCAGGGTTTCTCCTGCAATATCAGTTCTGTTATACTCACAGACAATATTTTGACAGTTTTGGAAACTTTAGAGTGTTTTCTATTCAATACTAATAATAATATGCATATATTAGCAACTGAGACTGAGGAGCTGGCCGTTTACAATGGGCACCTTTTCATCCAAGCTACTCAATACTGCCCCTGCAGCCATAAAAAGTTAAGTCCGAATCTGCCATGTCAGTCATTTTTACATGGCAGGAGAGTAACAACTCCAGCCAGAATAACCTACAGATTTTTTTGGTTAACTCCAAAATCCCTGCGAATTGACATCCCTGTGTTTTGAGAGAAATGTCTAAGTTTGACAGGTGTTTGCTCGCGATTTGAGCAAGAAAGTGCTGCGCGTAGCCTTTACGTGAAGTGCCTACACTTTCACAGTGAATGTTTTTGTTTTATCAGCTTTTTGCGATTGAATTGAACATCGCCAAATGCATCATTAAAAGATATTGTGCCTATTTAATGCATCCTGTGCGGTTAATAAATCGCAAAGCAGCATACAACTCACCTCCAACGTTTGGAAATGACAGTTCACTTTCTCATCCATAGCCTAAAAACACGTATCAAGTGCAAGTGCGCTGTTTAGCTGACATCTGAAGGCGGGGGGGGCATTTAGGACGTCTTCTACCTCGGATCGCTGAAATATCCTAATGATTATGATCACACTTCCGCAATTCAAATATTATGGCGACACTATACCGAAGATGGTTTAGAAACTTGTGAACCAGTCTCGAGATATCAGACTTGATGAAATATCTTCACGCTTAGAAGAAAAAAAACTCCAGGCTTCCGTCATAACTGTCAATTAAAAAAAAATACAATTAGGAAAAAACTAATCCTGTGGAATAGTATACATAGCCAACTTTATCTAGTTGTACAAGTCCCATGCGAATAGGGCTGTGGTGTAATATCATAAAGAAGACACATTTCCCATAAATCTTTTCATATGATCTCCTCCAGGGAGTGAAATGGTGCCTCCTGGCCAATGAGGAGGTGCCTTCCATGATCATGGCCATCACGGGCCGCCGCGGCCGACCTCCGAACCCTGACAAAGAGAAGCCCCGCCCCCGAGCTCGGCGCACCAAGGGTGGGCTAGTCCGAAAGCCCGGCAGGCCGCCCAAACCAAAGATGGTGGACCTGCTTAGCAAGGTTGACGCCAGAATGCTGGAGAGGCTGGAGGCCAAGGGTGAGTGGACATAGCCTGGTGAAATGAGCCTGTTCACTGGTTGGAATGTAGGCCACTATACAGACTGATTCAATGGCAAGACGGGATTAGTAACGTAATATTGTAGAATATGTCTGCATCAAAAAGCTTGTATTAGGTTGTGGTGTTGACGCCTTGAATGTAGCTGTTGGATCTCTATTTTTAGAAGCTCTGACTGAGGAGGACAAGGAGAAACTTGTCAAAATCAAGAAGAAAATGAAGAGAAAGGTATGGTATACCAAGTATCAAAATCTGAAGACTAAAATTGCATCTTTGTGGTGTTTCCAGGTTGCTTCCAACACACTAAGTCAAATGGTTACTCTCTTCTAGGCAAGGATGAAAAGAAAGGAGAATAACCAGAACAAGAAGATCCGACAGGAGAAAAAACAAGCGAAGGTAAGGATTTACTTTATTTTTAAGACCAAAACACAAATCGGTCTCCCTCTTTATCTAATAAATCCCTCGCCTTCTGTGTTTCCTGTGCTCAGCTTGACAAAGCCAAGGAGACCAAGGACCAGGAGGTGGTGAAGGCTGAACCAGCCGACCAAGAACCCCCACAGCCTACCCCCCCACAACCGCCCGCCCCAGAGCCCAAAAAGCGTGGCCCTAGGAAGAAGAAAGCTGAGGTGCCTTTACCGGTCGTGGAGACGGACCAGGAGAGGGTAGCCCAGGGGAAGAGAGTGTTGGGGGCCAGGAGTAAGGCCAAGGCCCTGGCTAAGGCCCAGGCAGAGGCGGAGGCTGCAGCCCAGGCGGCCCTGGCAGCTAAGAAGCAGGTGGAAAGGAGAGCCCAATCCCAGAGACGGCTGGAGGAGAGGAAGAGACAGCAGATGATCTTGGAGCAGCTGAAGAAGCCCACTGAGGACATGTGTCTCACAGACCACCAGCCCCTTCCGGAGCTGTCTCGGATCCCTGGCGTGGTTCTCTCTGGCGTGGCCTTCTCCCACTGCCTGACTGTGGTGGAGTTCCTACACAGCTATGGCAAGGTGCTGGGCCTCCACATCCCCATGGACGTGCCTAGCCTCAGCACACTGCAGGAGAGCCTCCTGGGCCTGGGAGACAGCCAAGGCGAGGTCCAGGATCTGCTCATCAAGCTGGTGGAGGCTGCACTACACGACCCAGGCCTGCCACCGTACTACCAGGTGTGTGTTGTGGACTCTATGGAGCTAGTTTTGCTGATGGGTGTTCCTGTTTTTATTTTCTTTATTTATTTAAAGTTCTGGGCCTCCCGGGTGGCGCAGTGGTTAAGGGCCCTGCACTGCAGCGCCAACTGTGCCACCAGAGACTCGTAACCGGCCGCGACCGGGAGGTCCGTGGGGCGACGCACAATTGTCCTAGCGTCGTCCGGGTTAGGGAGGGTTTGGCCGGTAGGGATATCCTTGTCATCGCGCACCAGCGACTCCTGTGGCGGGCCGGGCGCAGTGCACGCTAACCAAGGTTGCCAGGTGCATGGTGTTTCCTCCGACACATTGGTGCGGTTGGCTTCCGGGTTGGATGCGCGCTGTGTTAAGAAGCAGTGCGGCTTGGTTGGGTTGTGTATCGGAGGACACATGACTTTCAACCTTCGTCTTTCCCGAGCCCGTACGGGAGTTGTTGCGGTGAGACAAGATAGTAGCTACTACAACAATTGGATACCACGAAATTGGGGAGAAAATGGGGTAAAATTACAAAAAAATAGAAAAAGTTCTGTCTTCATGTTGACATTTCACTGTTAGCAATAGTTTACCATTTTAAAAATGTAGTAGCATGTTAACCCCTAGTTCAACAGATTAACCAGTCCCCTTCTCCCTCCAGTCAGTGAAGATCCTAGGGGAGAAGCTGGTGGATCTGGAGCTGACTCGCAGCACAGTGTCCGAGGGCCTGCGAATCTTCCTGGAGTCCCACGGCTTTGACATGGAGGTGTGCAACGTGCTGCGGACCAAGACCTTCCATGCCCTCGGCCCTGACACAAAGGCTGCCATCCTGGGCTTCCTGGTGGAGGTCCTCAACGGTAGCAACATCGTCATTAGGTCAGGGTGACAATACAGATAAACTAAGGAGCTACCTGTCAACCTTCACGCCCTCGCTACTATTACTGCTGATATTTGTTTAATGAAGTATCCTAAGTGTGATGCAGACATCTTCCACAATGGAAATGTGTCAAAAGAAACCCCTTCTGGAAAGAATTTCCCACATTTAAGTGATGCCTGTTTGAATGTTTTTGCATTGCAGTGAGATTGACAACACACTGGAAAACATGGCTACTTACAGGAAGAACAAGTGGATCATCGAGGGGAAATTGCGCAAGTAAGGCCAGTCACGGCTCCTTTTAATTTAGCGTTTGTCTTAGTTGGTGGAAGGAGAGTGTGTGATACCACTGATGTTGTGTGTGTTTTGATATCTGATGTGTGTGATCTGACGTGCATGTGCTCCCCCCAGACTGAAGGCAGCTCTAGCACGGCGTACAGGGCGCTCTGAGGAGGAGCTGTGTCTCGAGGAGAGGAGGTGCAGTGCCAGGGTGGCAGAGGAGGAGAACCTCATTCTACAAGGGACCAGCTTCATGCAGAGGGGCCGCCGCACACCCAAGGAGGAGCCCAATCTCGGGGACGTACGTACGCGCGTGTCAAATTCAATGTGGCGGTGAGGATGTACTATGTATTGTACTCACCAAATGCCCTTTCCACAGACTGACAGCCCCACCAATGACAGCGTTCCAGAGTTGGAGAGGCAGATCGATAAGCTAACGAAGGTAAGGCTAACATACTCTGCAGTTCATCCTCCGCATTTGTTTTTTTATGTTGTGTCTATTCTAACTACATTGTGTGCGCATGTCTGGGTTGTTTTTTATATTTGCTAAATATTTCCTCTCCTCCACAGCGGCAGGTGTTTTTCCGTAAGAAGCTGCTCCAGTCGTCCCACTCCCTGCGTGCGGTCTCTCTGGGCCAGGACCGGTTCCGCCGGAGATACTGGGTCCTGCCCCACCTGGGAGGGGTGCTGGTGGAGGGGCCTGAGGAGATCCTAGGTGAGTCACAGAGAACCTGCCCTCAACCCTCTGCTATCCAACAAAAAAAGATCTTTAGCATATTTTTATTGACTCTAAACATATCTCTCCTCTGTCTGGTAGCGTCAGAGGATATCCTGGTGAAGGAGGTGCCTATCACTCTTCTGAAGAGGAAACCTAAAGTGGAGGAGACGCTCACTCCTACAACCCCTCCTGCCCCCCTCCCATCCCCTCTCCCTCCCAAGTCTCAGACTTCCTTCCCCCCTGAGGAGGACCCCCTCCCTGGCACTGCCTCTCTCATGAGCAGCCCCAGGGCCCGTGGTCGCCCCCGCAAGATCAAACCAGAGGTGGAGCTACACCTCCGCACTGCCAAGTGTCGCCGCCGTCGCCGTAGCAGCAAGTCCGGCGGGGAGGAGACTGGGCCAAGCGTTGCCCCAGAGGCCACCACCAACGGCTCACAAGACCTCACGCAGTCCGCCTTCCACAACTGGCTCAGCCACTTGCAGGGCGCCATAACTAACGGGACGGAGCCAGCAACAGGCAGCCAACCAGAGGACAGTGTGAAGGAGATGGCGGAGAAACAGGGGCAGTGGTTCAACTTGCTGCCCAAACAGCCGTGTGACAAAACCTCTCTGACAGAACCCCAGACCCCCCCCAGCACCCCCCCCAAACGCTTCCCTCTGACCCCCAGCACCCTGCCCGCCCTCGCCGCTCCACTGCTGCAGGTGAGTCCCAACCTCAGCCCCCTGCACACTCTCCAGGACCCTCATGGGAGAGAACACTCTACATGCATTTTCATATGATCTCTTATTAAACAAGCACTCTTTCTCCCTTTCCCTCTCCAGTCTGTCCCAGCCCCCTCGGACTCCCCACCCCAGGTGGCCCCTACCCAGACCCCCACCCCAGCCAAACCGGGGCGCAGGCGGAGGAGGGGCAGCAGGGGCAGCAGGGGCAGCAGTCCCGCCCGTAGGGTTGGGGCTAGAGGGGCTGCAGCTAAGCGTCGTGGCCGCCCTCCTTCCACGCTCTTCCAGGAGATAGAGCAGCAGTACTTCACTCAGCTCGTGGTCAAGCCCATTCCAGCATGTAAGCCTTCAATTCAATCCATTCAGTTCAAGCCCATTCCAATACCACTGTGGTTACGTGTATCACATTTCCTCACTGCGGTTTCTGATGAGACTTGTCAGCAATGTAAACATGCTGCAATTTGAGCTGTTGATTTGGCTTGCATGATAAATGCATGGTTAGCCGAAAATACTAGCATGTTCAAGAAGATCAGTAGTGGTTGACATGTTTGTGATGTGGTTAGCCGATATGACTAACATGGTTAGCTAACGTTGATATGCTAGGCGGCGATGCGGGTGTCTAATGTGTGTGCTGCTGCTGTTGCTTTAGCGATGGTGCGTGGCTGGTGGTGGATCAAGGAGCCTGAGGAGCTGACGGCTACCCTGCAGGCCCTGCACCCGCGAGGCATACGGGAGAAGGTACTCCACAAACACCTGGCCAAACACATGGAGTACCTGGCTGAGGTCTGCACACGACCCATCAACGGTGAGGCAATGAACACTGGTCACTCAGTCAGCTATAGGGGAAGATGTGATAATAAAAGGTGTACCGTGTTTCGGATTGCTTGTGTTTTATATTGAAGCTGCATTTGACATCAATGGGACTTGGTTTAAATAAGGATGGTTTTGTAATGAATGGAAACTGGATGACGACACGTCTTTCTGTTCCCTTTCTCTCTTGACCATCTCTCCCTCTCTATCCCCTTGCCTCTTCCCCTCTTCTCCACCCTGTCCTCTCACCAGACACTATATTCCAGGTGAAGGTGGAGGTCGGCGAGGCCCTGCTGGAGGCTCTGCAGCAGCCGTGGCAGGTCCAGGAGCGGGCTTTGGAGACAGACGTCAGCGCCCTCCGCTGGGTGGAGGACCTGGAGCGGAGGGTCACCGCCGCTGACCTGCACCTCAAGGTGAGGCGCCAGGGGGACAGTGGGGCTGTGTTGCAGTAGTCTAAAGTGGATTCCTGTGTTTGGTTCAATGCCTTTCCCTACACCTGGACCTGGAAATTGAATTGGGGGAGAGGAGATTCCCAAATAAGACCCCCCACGTTTACAGCGTTTTCGGATCTGGGCGGACAAATGCGAGGAAGACACTTTAGACTGTGGAGATGCACCCAGGGCTGCGTGGGTGGTTGTTAGATATGCTAGAGCTTAATCGTTTTGTCAGTTTTACTATGGCTGCAGTTGCACTGAATGTCCAGAGGGTGGAGTATTTGGCCTGTGTTGCTGCAGTTTGTACAGAGTGACTGTGTGTCCCCCCCCCCCCCCATGTCATAGTGTCATGCAAAAAGAGGTCACACTCATCACATCACATGTCCATGACTTATATTTCAAGATGGCTCCCCAGAATGGAAGGAGTGACACTGACAATAGCACGGAAACGCCAGGCGCAGGATTCCAGGTACAAACCAGGTTTCAGATCTAATGTTCGCTCGTCGTCACCCTGTCTTAAGATCTACACTCGTTCACACGTCTTCATGTTTCCCCCTTTCCTTTATTTTCCTTTAATTGTATCTATTACAATTCCTATTTTCCTACACCTCTTAAAATGACATGGAGTTGTCCCAAATATCCCAAAAACACCCCTGCTCCTTACTGTTACAAATATGAGCTGTTTGTCTCTCTGCTCCTTCTATTCACCCTGCCTCTGTCCTTTTTTAGGGGCCTGCTGTTATGTTGTTAATTAGTAAACGTCGTTATACAAATGTGTTGTTTGATGTCTTCACTTGATGTCGCTTACCTTACCTCACAACCCTTTTTGAGTCTTTCTCTAGCTTCAAAGTCCTTTTGCTAACTGCTTTTTGGTTGTCGAGAACTATAATATTCTCTTTTCTGTCATTCTCCCTCCTCCCCTCCCCTCAGCCCTACACGGTCCCAGAGGCAGACTCCACACGTGACGACCTGCGGTACTACGAGCATGACACGGACCCCCGGGATGACTGGATCGTGCGGACCAAGAAGGAGTGGTCGGACCTGCCCCGCGTGGCCAGTCACCCGCTGGACCTGGCAGTGCTGCGCCTGGCCAACCTGGAGAGGAACATCGACCGGCGCTACCTGAAGGAGCCCCTCTGGAATCTGGCTGAGGTGGTACGTCTCGCCCCGCTCACCCCCGAGGAGAGCCAGATGGGCCAGATGGACGTCATGAGGTGAGAGGAAGGGACAGGGTCAAAGTCAGGCTAGGAGGTTAGAGGTTGGAAAGGATGGAGTGGATGGGAGCGTGATTTAATCGTAGTAGGTGGGATTGGATTTGTGTAGCATTTGGTCAATTTGCTTAAAACACTTCAGAGTGATTTAAGCTTTTTTCTCACTTAAGCTCTTAACTGTTTCCGTAATCTCTTCCTTCCCCTCTCTCTCTCCTGTCCCCCCCCCCCCCCCCCCAGCCTGGAGAGTGAGATAACCTCCAGGTTGCGGACATGGCGTCAGGCCCTGGATCGTTGTCGGAGCGCCCCCCAGCTGTGTCTGTGTCTGCTGCAGCTGGAGAAGGCCATCGCCTGGGAAAGATCCGTGGTCAAAGTGGTGAGGACAAATCCACTAGCAATATTCAATATCTACACTGAGAATAGAAGGTATTGTTTTAAAGGGAGGGAGGAGGATGGATGTTGGCAAAATTAGTAGAGGTAGCAGACACTTTGATCCAAGGCTTTCGACTCTGTCAATCACCACATTCTTATCGACAGACTAAACAGCCTTGGTTTCTCAAATGACTGCCTCGCCTGGTTCACTAATTACTTCTCTGACAGAGTTCAGTGTGTCAAATTGGAGGGCCTGTTGTCCGGACCTCTGGCAGTCTATGGGGGTGCCACAGGGTACAATTCTCGGGCCCACTCTCTTCTCTGTATACATCAATGATGTCGCTCTTGCTGCTGGTGATTCTCTGATCCACCTCTACGCAGATGACACCTTTCTGTATACTTCTGGCCCTTTGGACACTGTTTAACTAACCTCCAGACGAACTTCAATGCCATACAATTCTCCTTCCGTGGCCTCCAACTGCTCTTAAATTCAAGTAAAACTGAATGCATAATCTTCAACCGATCGCTGCCCACACCTGCCCGCCTACCCATCATCACTACTCTGGACGGTTCTGACTTAGAATATTTGGACAACTACTAATACCTAGGTGTCTGGTTAGACTGTAAACTCTCCTTCCAGACTCACATTAAGCATCTCCAATCCAAAATTAAATCTAGAATCGGCTTCCTATTTCGCAACAAAGCATCCTTCACTCATGCTGCCATACATACCCTCAGAAAACTGACCGTCCTACCGATCCTCGACTTCGGCGATGTAATTTACAAAATAGCCCTCAACAAATTGGATGCAGTCTATCACAGTGCCATCCGTTTTGTCACCAAAGCCCCATATACTACCCACCACTGTGACCTGTACGCTTTCGTTGGCTGGCCCTCGCTTGATACTCGTCGCCAAACCCACTGGCTTCAGGTCATCTTCAATTCTCTGATAGGTAAGGCCCCACCTTATCTCAGCTCATTGGTCACCATAGCAGCACCCACCCGTAGCACGTGCTCCAGCAGGTATATCTCACTGGTCACCCCCAAAGCCAATTTCTACTTTGGCTGCCTTTCCTTCCAGTTCTCTGTTGCCAATGACTGGAATGAATTGCAAAAATCACTGAATGTGGAGACTCTTACCTCCCTCACTAGCTTTAAGCGCCAGCTGTCTGAGCAGCTTAGAGATCACTGCACCTGTACATAGCCCATCTGTAAATAGCCCATCCAAATACCTCATCCCCATACTGTATTTATTTATTTTGTTTATCTTGCTCCTTTGCACCCCTGTATCTCTACTTGCACATTCATCTTCTGCACATCAATCACTCTAGTGTGTAATTGGTATATTGTAATTACTTCGCCTCCATGGCCTATTTATTGCCTTACCTCCCCTTTTTTACCTAATTTGCACACACTGTATATAGAGTTTCTTCAACTGTATTATTGACTGTATGTTTTGTTTATTCCATGTGTGTGTCGAACTGCTTTGCTTTAGTCCTGGCCATGTCGCAGTTGTAAATTTGAACTTGTTCTCAACTTGCCTACCTGGCTAAATAAAGGTGAAATAAAATGTTTTTAAAAATTAAACATCCAAAGCAGCTTCCAGTAAACACATGCAGTATATTATCACTGTCTCAAAGACAGCAACAGAAATTTTGTCTTCAAGACTCTACCTGTGTGTCTGTTGTAGACGTGTCAAGTGTGCAGGAAGGGGGATAATGATGAGTACCTGCTGCTGTGTGACTGCTGTGACCGCGGCTGCCACATGTACTGCCTGAGGCCAAAGGTCACCCAGGTGCCAGAGGGGGACTGGTTCTGCCCCACCTGTTTCTCCAAGGTGAGGACTGACTGGGGATCTGCTCGGCTAGCCTTATGGATTACAGCAGTGGTCACTGGTCCCCTAAAGGTCGATCCACAGCTTACTCAGTCATTTAAAGGGCGTGCGTTTTCCGGAGTCTGATTTTTTGGGGGATCAATGTATACCTTTTGGTAGCATGATACTTTGCCGATCCTTGCGTTCCTAGACTCCCAAATAGCAACATTCAGACGGGTGATAGCAGTGATTTTCTTGTCTTCCCTTGCTAGCTTGCTTGCTTGCCAGCAAGCTAGCTAGTGTCGTGTCTTTGGCTATGCCGGATTAAGTGATATGGCATGCTATTCTATAAAATCCTTTCTCCGTAATTAATATTACCGGATTGAGCTAATCATGTAAATGTAATTAACTAGAGAGTCGGGGCACCACAAAATAATATTTATAGAGCTGTTATCTTCCAAATAAACTCTTAAAGACCTAGTAATATTTTACCTCAGTAGCAGTCAATGTTAATCGTCATCTTAATTCAGTCTCATCTGAAAGTTGTAAATTCTTGTTTTAACCGGAACACGCGGCAAACAACGAAATGCACCGTGGTCTACTCGCGAGAAATATATCACTGGTCAAGCTTATATCTCCTGAATTTCAATCGGCTGGCTCTTTGTCCTCGCTCGAGAAATGAGTAATGACCGAGCCTACCCGCGTCTGAAATGCAGGAGGCAGAAATAGCCCTGCGTTTGGCCAAACGCTCTATTTCTCAGATTTCTATAATTAGCTTTATCAGCCCTCATACAGAAATGTATTCACTTACGTTATCCACTGACTATGTCAGAGAACAACACTAAGGCGGGGAATCCTCAGCACACACACACACACAATAATGCTTGTCTCTAACACCCATAATGTGTATAATAAACTTGGTATATTATGTGATCTGCTTTTCAATTTTATACAGGCTGAATCAAAATGAAAGCGTCATTCTATTTTAGATTCCTCGTACGGGAGCACCAATAATGTGTCTTTGGCTATGCCGGATTAAGTGATATGACATGCTTTTCTATAAAATCCTTTCTCCGTAATTAATATTACCTGATTGAGCTAATCATGTAAATGTAATTAACTAGAGAGTATGTGCACCAAGAAATAATATTTATAGAGCTGTTATCTTCCGAATAAACTCTTAAAGACCTAGTAATATTTTACATCAATGGCAATCGTCACCTTCATTCAGTCTCATCTGAAAGTTATAAATTCTTGGTTATCTTCACGAACCCTGGCTAACAAGTTGAATCAGCAATACAAAATTGGGTTTAATTATTTATTTACTAAATACCTAACTAATCACACAGAATGAATCATACCTTGATTACAAATTACGTCATCAAGGAAAATGTCCCTGGCGGGCGGAACAGATATGACAGCTGGTTACACAAAAGAAAAGGGGCTGGGTTTGAGTGAAAGAGCAGGAAGACTGAGGAACAAAGGGAGAAGCTGTGCTGTCGTAAATACAGTATCTTATGCATTCTAAATTACCGCCCATTTGGAAAAGGAAAATGCAATAACTATTTACTCTGAGCTGCGCTTCGGTAGGTTGGTGGTAGATGGAAGGCTGTGTTGCCAAACCGAGTCCTTTGTCCTTTGAAGAATGTCTCTGGCGGTCAATTGGATACGTTGTAGTAACGTCGTTGTGTGGTAGATGTGATACTCTGTCTGTTCTTTCCTAGACCACGTTTGCAGCTGCTGTTGCTAACTCAACGGCTCTGTAGTGAATAAGAGTTCAAAGTTCATACCATTCGCAACCAAAGCTCACGCTGAGGTTGGCTTAGTTCTGTAGTTGACATGTTAGTCCTTTTAACGCAGAGGCTGCAGACCTCACATACTTGGAACAGGAGGTTACATTTTCGTCAAGGCTTTATATAGTGGAGCGAGAAGGGTGTGTTTGAAAAGTTTTATAGCCCATGTCTCTTCACAGGGGCGGGCCACTAACCTTACCCAAATCTCTCATTTGGAAGCTAAAATTACATTTAATCTCTTCACCAATAATTTTATATTCAAACATTTAAATTGAGCAACAATTCCATGTGAATCGGATAACTACAATGTGCAGACTTTCCACTGTAGAGTTTGTCATCCTATCATTGATGAGAATGTCTCAGATGACAACCGAACTGACATCATATTCATTAAGTACCACCGCATATGTTCAATTGGTCGGATTACCAGAATATAGTTAATCCCCCCCCCCCCCCCCCCCCCCCGACCTTCTGATACTTCCAGAATCTCTACGTTAACCAAGGGGTTTTCAAATTTCACATCAGTAGGGTAGAGAGAGGAAAAGGGTGGGAAAAGGTATTTATGACTGTGATAAACCTAACCCCAGGCCAACGTCATGACACTAGCTTTTTAGCTTCCCACATGTCCATGTGAAATAATCTGATTTATAATAAAAATGATGCCTTGGCTACCCTACAATATTGTAACCTACAACAGTATACCATTTTGATATGCTGCTTGAATGCATTCACTCCCATATCGGCTAGAAAATAGAATGTAATCATTTTAGCTCATGTAGTAAAAGCACATGGCTAACACCTGTTTTTACCTTTTTAAAGTAGACTGGAATCGCGTTGTATTTAGTTGTATTTATTTGCACCAAAGAAAACAAGAGATAGACAACAATACAGACAAAATAATAATTTAAAAAACAACCTACAGGTGTGGTTGGAAGTCCAAGGGCTTATTTGAAAACCACACCACAAAAAAACTATATTCAATACATAAGTACACAAAATTAAAACCGATAACAAAAGTATAAAGTAATTGATCAGTAATCACACAAAAAAACATATTTGTTTTGTTTAAATGTATGTGAGTGTGAGAGAGTTAGATGGAGATGACTGAGTAGTTTGGCTCATCAGGCTGACCCCCAGTCTGCGCTTGATGTTATTGAGGGATTATGTTATGTGAAGATAATAGTATAGATGTATTATCAGTATTAACCAGGAAGAATCCATTGAAGGGTTAGGTGAACTTTCTGGGAGGTGCATAACTGGCGTACATTGTCGTAAATAGACAAGATATTGACTTTCTTAAACAAAGGTATAGATGGAGCCAGGTAATTAGAGGAGGTGTCTAGTCTTGCAATGTATTTTGTATGAGTAATTATGTGTAGTTATGAGGCATATGCACCTTCCAGGAAATGAGATATGGGTAAAATGAAGCTATATTATAGAGTTAGGAAGCAAGCCTGATGAACCAAACCATTCATCTTTCTGATCATATCAACAGATTTCATCCCTTTGCTGCAGACAAATTGAATATGATCTTTCCAGGAATACTTTTAATCAATTAAAACTCAGAGCAATCTAGTGGATGTAGTGTGTTTCTTTTCATTCCCACCAATTGAGATTCTGGCTCTTTTTTTTTTCAAACAATATTTTTTATTCTTACTAGTGAATACAATAAAGTTGTATTTGTTTTTTAGCATTTAAAGATCTTTTTTTTTTCTGGAACTATTCAGAAAATATGGCCGTGCCTGAGTTGGCTTCATTAATTTGTGAATCAAAATTCTTGTGTGATAAAATCAAATTGGTATCATCAGCAAAGAGAATGGGAAGTACGATAGACACAGCAGCAAGGTCATTGATATAGAATAGGAATAATAAAGGTCCAATTGTTATACCCTGTGGCAGCCACAAGATGTCTTGGCCCTGATAGATCTGTATCGTAAACATAACTATATAGCCAATTATACAGTTTGAAGTTGGAAGTTTACATACACTTAGGTTGGAGTCATTAAACTCGTTTTTCAACCACTCCACAAATTTCTTGTTAACCAGCTATAGTTTTGGCAAGTCGTTTAGGACATCTACTTTGTGCATGACACAAGTCATTTTTCCAATAATTGTTTGCAGACAGATTATTTAACTTATAATTCACTGTATCACAATTCCAGTGGGTCAGAAGTTTACATACACTAAATTGAATCTGCCTTTTAAACAGCTTGGAAAATTGATTAAATGGGATTAAATGTCAGGAATTGTGGAAAAACTGAGTTTAAATGTATTTGGTTGAGGTGTATGTAAACTTCCAACTTCAACTGGATATATGTAATATAAATAGCTTTGTTTTTAAGGAGAAAAAAATAAGAGGAGATGAGTGAGAATAAATGTTTCAGTTAATCTGGTCATATTAGAGGTAATAGTGTATATATTGTGGTAGAGGCATTTTAGTTCAACGTCGAAGGGGGAGAAAATGGTTGTTGCAAATGGGATCCCAGTGCAAAGTGGCCTTTAAAACCAAAAATGGTTCCCAAATGGTTGTCCAGATTTTAAGAGAAGAAACAACAACCGGATTAGAAGTCAATTTGGATGCAGTAATGGGAAAGGACCAAGCTTCTAGCTGGCACCAGTCTGTCCCAGGGGTATGAAGCCAAAATGTGAGTTTCTGAATGTTAGCAGCCCAGTAATAGAATATG
This sequence comes from Oncorhynchus clarkii lewisi, assembly GCF_045791955.1. Lineage (NCBI taxonomy): Eukaryota > Metazoa > Chordata > Actinopteri > Salmoniformes > Salmonidae > Oncorhynchus > Oncorhynchus clarkii. The sequence goes on along the minus strand of NC_092155.1, from coordinate 41,134,956 downwards.
AAATTAGGTAAAGCTGAACCACCTTCAGAGTGGTTTATTTGAAGCATTTGTTATTTTTATTCTGGAAGGAAGATATCAGCTGCTCCAGAGATTTGAAAAAGTTTTTTTTATTCAAAATTTGAGAGGAGCAATACTGAGTTGAAAGCGAGGTAGGCAGGCCTACGAACTACAAGGAGCCCCCTTATTTTGTGACGAAAAACGACAGTAATGTACTGCGATGAGTTTCAATTTTATTTTATTTATTTTACCTTTATTTAACTAGGCAAGTCGGTTAAGAAGAAAATCTTATTTACAATGACGGCCTAGTGGCCTAGTGGGTTAACTGCCTGTTCAGGGGCAGAACGACAGATTTGTACCTTGTCAGCTCTGGGATTTGAACCTTCCAGTTACTAGTCCAACGCTCTAACCACTAGGCTACCCTGCCGCTCAGCAATACATAGTCTGCCGAGCCTCTAACCAGAGGGCAGGGGTTCATAACATCGCAGATAGAAATGACCTGCCTTTTCAACCTGGGTTAGATTGAGAAACTGATTTACTTTTTGAAAATTCAACCAAAAAGTCACATTGATGCAATGTGATTACAATTATCTGCCCTGTCGTTTTGGCAAATTTAATTTGAAACTGAACCGTTATTAAACCGTGATACTGTCAGTAGCAGTGAGGCCCTTAGGCCTAGTCATGCTAACACCAGCCTCTCTACCCACAGCTTGCTGTGTAGTCACGCGTCACCCAGGCTACCGTACACCCTCCTCTCCTTCCAAACCTGCTACTCTGTAAAGTGGCACTGAGTCCTCTTTAACCTTTCCCCAGGGCCTTTTTTTTACTCTCTGTCTCACTGTGTCTTGTTGTTGTTTGTAAGGCGAGTGACGGTGAGTCACCACATAGCAACCAGCGCTCCTCCAAGCAGAGGACCCGGGTGAAGAAGAGGAGGTACGAAGACGACAGTTCTGACGAGGAGACGGTGCCCAGCAGACGTAGTGGCGGTGGTGATGGCATGGCAATACGACATAAGGACGGCGGCCCCGCCTCCTCCTCCTCCCGTTACTCGGGAGACGGGGGATGCACGACGGGCTTCTCGCCCGCCAAGCGCCGCCGCATGACCACCCGCAACCAGCCCGACCTCACCTACTGCGAGTGAGTCTGAACTTAGAGCAGTTATCTCCTCACTGTTAGTCGTTAATGGACCACAAGCTTCCATTTACTGACTTCGGATCACTTCTTGTTACACTGGTTTCTGTTGGACCACTTCTAACGTGTGTGTGTGTGTGTGTAGAATCATCCTTATGGAGATGGAGTCTCACGCTGACGCCTGGCCCTTCCTGGAGCCAGTCAACCCCCGCATGGTGCCTGGCTACCGACGCATCATCAAGAACCCCATGGACTTCCTCACCATGAGGGAGAGGCTGCTACAGGGAGGGTACAGGGCACTACTTCATTCTCTGTCTGTGTCCGTCTACAACATGACCCAAACTTCCTTTTAAGGAGGCCGGTTTCTCTCGTTTCCCATCATGTCACTGAAAACCTGTCACCTTTATATTTGACCTGTCTTTCTCCCCTCTCCTCCCCTGCTCCCAGGTACTGCAGCTGTGAGGAGTTTGCAGCGGACGCCCATCTGGTGTTCAACAACTGCGAGCAGTTCAACGAGGACACCTCCGAGGTGGGCATGGCTGGACACTCCATGAAGCGCTTCTTCGAGAACCGCTGGGCGGAGTTCTACGAGAGCAAGGACAAATAGGAGCCCAGGGCGCTGGGGGTGGGGCCAAGGACAGTGCCCTAACCCCATTGCCTGACGCTTATGCTCTCCATTACTACTAAGACTGTCTGGGCTGGAGTCTCCTCCAGCCCTGTATAGATATGTATAGATTTGGTTATTTGTCGTTCTTGTTTTTCCTTTTTAAAACCTCGACTCTGTTGGGTTGAAGTTCTCTGGATGACAGAGAGGGGGATGTTTGAGCTCTCCACCTCTCTTCCCTCCCATTGCACCCTCACTTCTGCACCTGCTTGGAATTCTGCTGTCGTCACGTTCTCTCCTAAGCCTCACCCCTCGTCTCATAACAATGCCACGATATTGGTCCATCCCTTGCTCTGAGGGGCTGGGGGGGGTCTGAGGCCCTGAGTTGATTGGTTCTCAAATTTTACCCTGTGTCATGGTCCCGGTCAGGAGGTCTGCTTCGCTTCAGACCGGACATGCTCTTACCTCGTTTCGACCACAAGTGGATGAAAACCCTACGGTTCGCTCTAAACTCAAACACTTTGGGATTGGATCCTCTCTTAACTGTTCAATGGAAATGTAATGTGTGGTCTTATGCCTAGAAGCAATTTTTCCCAATATATTTTTATTATATATTCTATATATATATATATATATATACATATATATATAAAGAGTACAATAGCTGGGATTATTTAATAGCAATAGCTTGTAGTGAATATGTACAGACTCCTTAGTTGAGATGTTTAGACGATTTCTGAAAAGGCCAGTAAAACAAAGTGGAAAGGATCGTTTTTTTTTCTCTCTAAAGACTGTCACATCACAATGTAACCAACCCCTAACTCACACACACACCTACAGGCACACATACACACGACTACCCTGCTTCTGTGTGAAGGACACCGGTTTCAGAAACTGGAGGCTTTTTTTTCTTCTTTTTTTCTTTTCGTTTTGTGTTTTCACTGCTTCGTAATCACAACGAAGACCGGTAGTCACAGCAATGGGAATTTTCAGGTGAGGTGTGCCCATAGACTGTGTGAATAGGACTAGTGAGGCGCTACCGCCATTTTGAACCTCTGTTTAAAACACTGTTCGCTTTGTGTTGCAGCTTACCATATTGGTCAAATTGTGCGGAAAACTAGCAAGCTGCTGAAATATTATCGGTTGACTGTTCTGTAGCAATATGTCATGTTTTGACCGACATCCTTTCGTTGGAAGAATTGTTTTGATATTTTGGAAAAATGTCACTCAATGTTTCATAGTGATAAAAAAAAAATATATATATATATATCTGCATTCTAAGTTTAAAGGATCTGAACAGGTATTTGGGAAACACTGAAAATGTTCAATCGTCAATTTGATACTAACGTAGAAACATAGGCCTGTGCTTCTAAAACAAGAAATCATAACCCCCCCCCCCCCCCCCCCCAAAAAAAAGTACAGCGGAATAACAGGAAATGTGCGTTGAGAGGTTTTTGTGTGTAGGTTTCTGCAGCTTGGCAGTAGAGAACAGGCATAGCTTGTGTGTTAGGAGAAACTTTTTGTTCTTGACTCGTGCTGAAAAAAGGCTTCTATACAAATATGTGCACATTTAGCTAACCCCACGTTCTTATTATGAATACATTTTTTTCTCTGTTGAAAAGGGGCCACTGCGCTCCATAGCTTGGCGTGGTTGGTGGGTTATGGGAAAGGTAGGAAGGCGACAGGGCGATACTCCACAATCCAGGTTTTATTTAAAGCTTCGTACACTGAACTGAAACCAGTCGATAGGAAATGCATTGTTGTGTTCCTTGCTACACAAAAGGGACATTCTTTTTTCTATATTTAAAAAGAAAAGACATGAAAATAAAAGCAAATGTGGTGTTAAGTGAATTTTTAATAATGTACAGTTTTTGTGACTTTAAATTTGTTCCTTTCTATATTTTTAGGACCAATCTATCATTTTTAAGAGGACGTATTACGAGACCATGTTGTATCGAGGTGATGTAACACGTGTGCATCTGTAGAATGTACTGTGAGTTGAATAAAAAAACATCTAGTTGAGAGACGACACTCCAAATGTCCCTGGGTCCTCATTTCACTCCTGTTTTGTGTTTTATTAAATCACAGTAGCAGTCTCGTATAGTAGCCTCCCCTTGAATGGAGGTGTAAGAGCAGCGCGGTGCACACTCGCAGACAACCCTATGTACATCTCAGTACCCTGGTGAGCCCTGTCTGGAGCACATGCTGCAGGGAAGGCCCTCCAGTCGGCGCCAGCTGGACTTCCTCTTCTTAAATGGGACCGAGGGGGGAAGAGGTCTCATTTATACCTTTCACACAGAAACCAAAATGGGTGAGTGTGCTGATCGTTTAGAAGTTGGTGCTATGGAAGAGGGAGATAACGGCGTAACCCTTCAAATACTTTCTTCTGACACTATCCATGCACTCTCTATTCTGGGATTGATGGATGGTCTCCATCTCCCTTGTATCCCTTAGCTGGCACTTTTCCAGGGGTTTTAGTGGCAACCAGTTAGAGGTGTGTGTGTGTGTGTGTGTGTACGCACATGGTTGTGTCAGTGTCAGCACTCTGGGTGGAGTGGACTGAAAACTCCCCAGCCAGCGGGTTCCACTGCTCGACCCCACCCATCCTGCCCCACACAGGGGGGCTTAACTCCACAAAAGGGGCATAACAACGCCCATGGAGGGGGGTAATCCACCCCATAATGGGCACGCTACCGCCCCCCCCCAACCAGTTAATTCTGGACCGGGTCTTGTACGGAGTGGGCCCCTGATGCCTAGGGGGCTTCTCTTGGCCATTGACCTCGTCCGGTCCCCTCTTGTCCCCCAAACACCACTTTATCAGCCAGGTCCCCACCACACCACTGGGTCGAGGTGTTATGTAATCATCTTGACATTTTTTTTAAGCCTGACCTGTTGGATTTATCAGTTCTAAACTATCACACAGCCTGTCCCACAACACGTCACAACTTGAGACTCATGGACGTGCAATTTGGCTCATATCTTGACTTTATTGCAAGGATAATGTCTGTAAAATGGTTATCAAATACCTCAAAAAAAGTAAATACATTGGGAGTGTTAAAACACAGCAACTCTTTGTGTTTTTTTTAGGGTGGATCTTCACAGGGGTATTTGTTTCCTATCAAAGATGATGAGAAAAAGCATCCATTGAGCCAGCATCACAATAGGCGCCATGGCAACTGCATCATGAAAGAGACTGTCTCCATGGCGATTCGAATGGTACCTCACAAGTAGGTTGATGAAAGAGAAAAAGGAGGAGGGGCTGGAGGAGATGCCATGGTGCGTGGGAGATGAACAGTTACATATTAGATCATTGAAGATAAACTTTAGATTAGATAGAAACCTTTGGCCCTTTTTAATCCCGGTAAAGTGTTCAGTTCTTTTCCGTGTGGAAGGATCATGACGTCAAGGTCAACCTTTCACTGTCCTTCAGACAACCCTGCGCTCATCCCGCTGTCACTGCAGCCTCCATCTTTTTCTCTGCCTCTGTTTCTCTATGCCAACATGATAACGTTGTTACAGCTATCAATCATTCAAAAAAGTATTGATTACAATATGAGGGATAGATTGACCTTGTGGTTGGATCCAGTCAAGCTGTACCCATACACAGTTGCTGATCAGTCCATCCCATAATGTGGACGCTGTAATTGTGTTTGATAATGATTTGGCCTGTTCAGGATATGGCTCCTCTAGCTCTCGCCGTCTCTCCTCAGTAATGGGCCTCTCCTCAGTGTCATTGATATGAAAATGAGTCCGAGGAGCTATGATGTGTGCCAGGTGCTCAGGACACTCCAGCTGAGCTCAGCCCAGGAGGAGAAGCCCTCGCTTGGGGAACATAGCCTCATACTGGGGGAGGGGGAATGGTGACCAAACGCACTTGGACAATCACTCCACCTAATTCATAACACACAGGTAGGAGGGGGAGGAGGCGAAACGGAGAGGAAGGGGTCAGTAAAAAGGAGGGGTGAGAGAGGGGGGTGAGGGGGGGGGACAGAGTCCTCTTGTGTTGTGGTTGGGCCACTCAGACGCTCCTCCAGGGAAAGGCCAGTCACACAGACGTAACACACAAACAGAAGGCGAGACAGATAGACAGAGAAAAGGATCCTGCAGATCGACAGGACAGAAGCACAGAAACGGACAGAGAGAAAAACAAGACAGATAATTTACGCACTCAAGCTGTTAAACATGACACTGCGTGAGGTGAGTTTAAAAAAAAAAATTTTTTTTAGTTCCTACACAACTTAGAAAGGCTTTATGGAATATTCATAAATATAGTTTCCATGAGCCCAATGTAGATGCATCTTTTCCTTTATCTTACTTCACCTGTAATTAACTAATGTTGGTCCAAGACAACAAATGATGATTTACAATGACAGCCTTGTGAGTGTGGCTGTGTGTGTGTATTAAAACAACAAACAAATGCTTGGTTTTACCACCGGTTGGCAAGAAGTGATTGGACATTATTAGTCAAGTTATTTTAATAACATGAGCCTTTGATCAACGTGGCGGTAAGGCCTCTTCAGACATTGATCATGATCAATCCACAGGTTAGTTCCGTAACTTCATAACTTGCTAGGCCATTTGATTTGGATTGTGCCCATAATCTAATGATAAGTGTTCAGGATAAGCCGGAATGGAAGTATCAGAGTGGCGTGGGTTGGTTAGCATGCTAATAAAACTCATATTTTTATATTCAAGACACTGGGTTTGATATGGTATTTACAATGGTAGGTTAATGCTATATCCTCCTGAGACCTGGAAAAAAAAGGTTTGGGATTTGTATTTTTTTGTGGGGGTATAGTGCTTAAAAAAACATAGTTGCAGCATCAGGGTATCCACTACAGAGGACATTTCCTCTTATTTAATGTGAACAGATTATTACACAGTCCTGACAACTCACTTAACTATTCCTGATATATTTACTTACTAGAAACAATTTGAATATCAAACTCACAAAAATTAACATTAATAATTACATACACTTCTTTTCAAATTTCCATAAAATGTGTCCATTTTGACAGAAGACATTTTTGAAAGAACTAGAGCTCAGATTCACAAAACTTCTTACGCAAAAAAACATGTAAGATAAAGAACTTCATAATGATTTTCTTATGAACTTCTCAAATATCTTCTTACGAATCTTCTTTAAGATGTTTCTTGCTAGACAACCAATTTAGCTAGCTATCTAGCTAGCAATTAGCATATTTCTTGCTGAGATTACGTTTCTAAAACCTGTTCTTGGGTTTAAAATAATCAATACTGAAACTTTCAGATGACGTTTGTGAGTGAATTGAAAATGTTAAATTGCTTTCATGAGCTTTTTCTCTCACTGCCCTGAATTTAAGACACGGGTTTAGCTGTCTTGGAATTAAGAACATGTCCAATATCAACATGTCCTTTATTTTGAAGAATCTAATTTCTTCTTGACTTTCTGCCTAAGAACATTTCCAACAACCTTTTTAAGGAATAGCAACTTTGCTTAACTTTCTTCTTAAGTCTATAGTTAAGGATAAAATGGCATTTAAGAAGAAAAGTCTTCTTAAAAAAGTTTTGTGAGTCCGGCCCCAGGAAGATAAAGTTGTCAAGGTCACACCCCCACATATGTGATATGATTGTATGGCCTCAGAGATGTGTATGGCCTCAGAGATATGCACAAAGAACTGATGTCCACTAGAGAGTACAAAAATGAATAGCTTTGAATAGCTGTACTGTGCCATAGACTACTTCCTTATTCAAAGAGCATCTTGCATATCCATTCTCCGCAGCTTTAAATTTGTTTTTAAAACATGTGCCTCTGTTCCCTCTCCCTGAGGAGTTGCGTAGTCGTGAGTTCTGGCGTGCCATGCTGGCCGAGCTGCTGGGTTCCCTGGTGTTTGTGAGTGCTGTTCTGGGGGCCTCTGTGCCGGGCCCTGGAGAGGCCTCCACGGGGCCCCTCTACCCAGCCCTGGCTGCAGGCATGGTGGCTGTTGCCCTGGGACACTGTTTTGGAGAGATCAGCGGAGCACAGGTGAACCTGCCTTTCTGGACTTATGGTTGTGTGTCTGTATGCATGTGTATGTCTCTAACCTTTCTCCACAGAATGACTGTAAATTGATCACTATGATTGATTGTCAATTTGAACTCTATGCCTTTCTATCATGGTGCAGGTGAACCCAGCAGTTACCCTGTCTCTGTTGGCCACGCGGAGGCTGGACCTGGTGAGGGCCCTGGTATACGTGGGAGCCCAGTGTCTGGGGGCCTCCCTGGGGGCCGGGGCTCTCTACTTCGCCCTGCCCCTCAAAACCACCGCAGACTGCTTCGTCAGCAGGGTCAGTCTGTGTGAAAGGAGTGAGGGGGGGGGGGGGGGGGGGGGTCTAAATCTAATCATAGACCTGTACTATTACTCTTATAGATTTTTTGTTTCATTTGGAACTCTGCCCCCCTCCAATTCTAGGTTCCTCTCGAGGTGAACGCGGCCCAGGCTCTAGGGATGGAGCTTCTGTCAACGTTCCAGCTGGTCTTCACTGTGTTCTCCGTGGAGGACCACCGTCGAAGGGAGTACACAGAACCAGGGAACCTGGCCATCGGCTTCTCTCTCAGCGCAGGCGTGCTCATCGGGGTCAGAACTGTTCACGTCTGATTCCTCTTATCTCTAATTTAGTTTAATAGTTTAGTGTAGTTGAGGGTAGTTTAGTTGAATTGTTTAGCTCATTGGTGTTGTTTAGTTTAGTGTAGTTTAGTTCAGTTTACTTTACTTACTTTACTGTACTATGTTTTCATCATTGGGTATGTGTGTGTGTTGTGGTCCTCTTAGGGTCGGTTCTCTGGAGGCAGTATGAACCCGGCACGTTCCCTGGGTCCAGCCATCATCACTGGCTTCTGGGAAAACCACTGGGTAAAACCCTCCACATCTATTACAGTCACAATATCACCTTGAACTGCATACTGAACAAATTTTCTCTCTCTCTCTCTCTCTCTTTCTCTCTTACACTCTCTCTCTCTCTCTCTCTTGCTCTCTCTTGCTCTCCCCCTCTCTCACTCCCCCCCTCTCTCACTCCCTCCCTTCAGTTCTTTCCCTCTCTTTCCCTCTTTCTTCTATGTCTCCATCAGTCCTAACCAATCTCTCCCCCCTTCCACATCCCCCCCCCAGGTGTACTGGATTGGACCGGTGCTGGGTGCAGTGCTGGCCGGGGTGTCCCATGAGTTCTTCTTTGCCCCCAGTGCATCGAGGCAGAAGCTGGTTGCGTGTCTGACCTGTAAGGACATAGAGATGGTGGAGGCAACCAGCGTATCCCGGTCCTCCCTGTCCACCGTCACCCAGACCGCCATGAGGGCTAAGCAGGTCAACAAACAGGAGCAAAACTAGAAAGGGACACATCATGCTACACAACAATATATAGTGGGGTCTGAAATGATTGACACCCTTGATAAAGATGAGCAATAATGACTGTATAAAATAAATTATTCAAATAAGGAGCTAAATTGACTTCAGAAGGTTTTCATACCCCTTGACTTATTCCACATTTTACAGACTGAATTAAAAATGGATTCAATAGATGTTTTTCTTACCTATCTACATACAATACACCATAATGACAAAGTGAAAACCTATTTTTAGATTTTTCTTTGCTAATTTATTGAAAACGAAATACATAAATGTCTCATATAAGTATTCACACTTCTTTACTATGACACTCCAAATTGAGCTCAGGTGCATTCAATTTCCTTTTGATCATCCTTGAGATGTCGCTACAACTTGACTGGAGTCCAACTGTGGTCAATTCAATTGTTTGGACATGGTTTAGAAAGAAACACACCTGTCTATATAAGGTCCCACAGATGGCAGTGCATTTCAGAGCAGAAACTATACCACTATACCACAAGTCCAAGGAACTGCCAGTAGATCACCGAGATAGAATTGTGACGAGGCGTATATTTGTGGAAGGGTATAAAACCATTTCTATAGTGTTGAAAGTTTCCAAGAGCACAGTGGTCTCCATCGTTGGGAAATTGAAAAAATATGGAACTACCTAGACTCTGACTAGAGCTGGCCGTCTGATCAATCTGAGCAACCGGGCAAGAAGGACCTTGGTCAGGGAGGTGACCAAGAACCCAATGACCACTCTGACAGAACTACAGAGTTCCTTGGCTGAGATGGGAGAACCTGCCAGATCACTAAGTCTCTACAGCACTTCATCAAGTTGGGCTTTACGGGAGAGTGGCCAGACAGAAGCTGCTCCTGACAAAAAGGTAAATTACAGCACACAAAAAAGTTTGCGAAAAGGCAAAAGAATCTGTCGTCTGAAGAGACAATGTTACTCTTTGGCCTGAATGCAAAGCGCTGTGTCCGGAGAGAACCAAACCCATCTAACATCATCCCTACCGTGAAGCATGGTGGTGGCAGCATCATGCTATGGGGATGCCTTTCAGCGGCATGGACTGGGGAGACTGGTAAGGATAGAGGGAACAATGAATGAAGCCAAATACAGGCAAATCCTTAATGAGAACCTGCTTCAGAGTGCAAACGACCTAAGACTGGGGCAACGCTGGAATGGCTTCAGAACAAGAATGTTGAAAGTCCTTGAGTGGCCCGGCCAAAGCCTAGACTTGAATCTTATTGAAAATCTGTGGAAATCTGTTCACCGCCACTCCCCTTCCAATTGAACAAAGCTTGAAAAAAAAAGGGTGTGGATAGTTATGTAAATGAGATATTTCTGTATTTCACTTTCAATACATTTGCAAAAAATGTATAAAAACATGTGTTTTACTCTGTCGTTATGGAGCGTTGTGTGCAGATCGATTAGAGAAAAAAAACTATTTCATCCATTTTGAATTCAGACTGTCACACAACAAAATGTGGAATAAGTCCAGGGGTATGAATACTTTCTGAAGTACACATTAAAAAAAGGGAAAATGATAGTATAAAATAATAACACAATTGCACAGAGAAAGAGATTTAGTTTAGCAAGTAATATGGTTTTCCCTTTAAAAAGGTAGGGGTAAAAGTTATTGACTCCTCTAAAGACTCTTAGAAATGAAGTACTCAAAAGTTTTGTATTTTGTCCCATATTCCTACCACGCAATGATTACATCAAGTGTGGTGACTTTACAAACTTGCTGGATGCATTTGCATTTTGTTTTGGTTGTGTTTAAGATTATTTGTGTCCTATAGAAATTCGTGGTAAATAATGTTTTGTGTCGTTTTGGAGTCACTTTTATTGTAAATAAGAAGAGAATATGTTTCCATTCACTTCTACATTAATGTGGATGCTACCATGATCATGGATAATCCTGAATGAATTGTGAATAATGATGAGTGATAAAGTTACATAGGGTCAAAGATCATACCCCCAAGACACGCTAACCTCTCACCTTTACCGATAACAGGGGATGTTAGCATTCCTTAGGGTTAAAGATCATACCCCCTATGTAACTTTATCACTCATCATTATTCTACAATTCACCAGAAAGACAAGGCACTCTAGGAAATATGCAAATAACACTTTACACTAAGCAGTGTATTAATTTAACACTGAAAAGTGTGAACCTGTATAGACAGTGGACCAGTGTTTCATTTAACACTGGAGAATTTTCTGTGTACATTAGCATAAGATAAATGCGATATTATGAACTGGGTGGTTCGAGCCCTGAATGCTGATTGGCTGACAGTTGTGGTATATCAGACTGTATACCACGGGTATGACAAAACATTTATTTTTACGCTGGTAACCAGTTTATAATAGCAATTAGGCACCTCGTGGGTTTGTGGTATATGGCCAATATACCACGGCTAAGGGCTGTGTCCAGGCACTCCACGTTGCGTCGTGCGTAACAACAGCCCTTAGCCGTGGTATAATAGCCATATACCACACACCCCCCTGGCCTTATTGCTTAAATACATATAATATAAATATACCAATAATGATGAAGACAACACAGTTATAGTTTCTAATTACATATGAATGTGCAGCCTTCACACTTAGCCACAACATGTAAAATTGTACATACATTATATATATATATATATATATATATTACACAATTTGATCAATATTCAGTGTTATCAGTGATGTTATTCTAATTTACGGAGAAATGTGATGTATAACCCAACAACTACTCAAAGAAATGTCTGTTTTGTAACACAGAATCCTTTTATTTTAGCATTACTCACCCTGTCGTCTGTGACTCCTTTGAAATGCTAAAGAGGCTAGTGTTCTGTACTCTGATCACTGACATGCTAACATAGGCCACCATCTCTGTCCTCTCTTCCTAAGGCTCTCTCATCTAAAAGCTCTTGTTATTCTGCTATTCACTGTCAGATCAGTCCCCAGACAAGAGCCCTCTAATGGCCCAGGTCTAAACAGGTTGTGGGATCAGCTTTTCACAGACGCGCTCCCTACCCCCTTCTTCAAGATTCTGGGGGTTTGTAATTAGCAATTGTAGGCAGAAAACATTTTGGGGAGATGATGTACCTTTTTGAAAATGTTTAGTTTTTTTGTTACCTGAATTGCTATGGATGTCTCGTTGCAAATGTTCAACTTTTTAAATTGTTTTTGCCCCTCATTGCTATGGATGTTTAAGAATTAAAAGCTGGGCAATCGTTATTGAAACCATAATGATATTTCTTTGCACACAACACAAGAGTTGCGCAAGCACTCAGACACTCTCACTCCAAATGTGTGTGCGCAGACATCGTCTAACATGCACACTTCATACGAATGCACCTTCAGTTTCTAACACACACGGATCTGCTTTCTAACCTACACACATACACATACACTCTCACTCGCCATAACAAACAATAGGAAATGACTGCCTTGTGCCGCCAGCATTTTGCATTGTGTGTGTTTTTAGAGAGTTGAAATGCTGAGCTCAGCGTTCTCCATTTAAAGCCCACTCTGCCCAGTGATGGCTCTGGACTGGTCAGCTCGATGCTCCAGTGTTGGAGCCCAATAACCCCTGTTTTCCCCTGTCCCCTGCTCCTGTCCTGTCCTGCCCTGTCCCTCCCCCTTTCCCCAGCCCCATTCAGGGATTTTTCAGGGCTTTGGCTGCTAGCGGGCCACCCTGCCTCTCCCCCTCTCCTGCCTGGCACACACCCTCATACACAATGCAAACCTCTGCCTAATCAATTCTCCACTGAACATCCCAGCACCTCCTAGAGAGAGGGAGAGCGAGGATAAGCGAGTGAGAGAGAGAGAGAAAACAGCTACATCTGTCTAAAATTTACCTGACTGTTTTGGAAGGGCTGATATTTATAGTTTCGACTAATTTTGTTCGCTTTTTAAACGTATTTGTTTCCAACCACTTTGCAGCAGTAGTCAACGTTTATATGTTCATATGCATGCCTCTGTCCTGTGCTCTGGGTGTCAATGTCAAGTTCATTGCCTCTAAGAAGTACCCTATTATTGTACAATATACGCAGACATTTAAGGTCCCAATGTCGTGCTCCCAACCCCAATGTTAAGCTCATAGCCCCTAAGTATTTCTTATAACTACTAACGTATGGTTATTACCTCTGTCAACAACGCCGTTTGGATTTGAGGTCAGTGATTAAATGCACTGCTTTGTGTGAGTGCATTCACCTCTACACAGTAGATGTTATAGACCAGACTGAAATACCGACATGATACTAATTTACAGCTGATCATGTCGACTATTCATTTGTTTCCCCTCCCCTTCTGTGCACAACACGCCTTTCCTGACATCTTTTCAGTTATGAATGATGGCGATGAACACATTTCTAACATCCAAGCAGCTCTGCTGTTCACATGCGGCGTACATGCTCGATGCTAAGACAACGGTTTCACAAGGTCAGGCATTTCAGTCTACATGTTAATTCCGCACACTGTTGGCATTAGGCTCTTCCGTCTGCCCCCCCCCCCCCCCCCCCCCCCCCCGGATCACTGTATTATCTGTGTGAGTGTGTGTCCGTTCTCCGCCATCAGCACTAGTCCCCATGGTTATCATGGTTATAACATGTCAACAGATGATGTACTGTACCACTATGTCAACTAGACAAACTCCCCTTATCACTTCTGTGGGGTTGATGTCCATAACTAGTTCTTATACTCACCCAGTCACTTGCTCTCTCTTGATTCCCTCCTCCCTCATGTCGCTCTCACTCTCACTATTTTTTCTGCCTCTCTTACTCTCTCACCCCCCTCCCTTCTCTCCTCACAATCACCCTCTCCCCTGATACTCCCCCTCTCTTCCCACTCTGTCTATTGTGGGGGGCGACAGTGGGGTTAAGTTTGTTTGATTTCGGGCCGTCCTGTATGTCCGCCCCCCCCGCCCCTGGCCCAGAGGGGGGGATTATGGCGTCACTCGGGGCCCCTGGGGGGGTGTTATAAAGCCCCCGGCGGGCCCTCTCCCCTCCGTCAGAGAGGCTAAAACGTCCACAGGACACTCCATCTATCCCTGTCTCTATTCTAGAACCACTCCTCTAGCATCAATGCACACCTCTTGACAACTATTCTGAGACACACACTCCCCCCCCACACACACACACCCCTATGTCTCTACGACAGGCGGCTAGTGGAGGCAAGCAAAGCTGAGTTGATGTTTGACTGCCTGCGCGCCAACTCCAGATCGCTCGTAGATTAGAAACAGATCTGTCGGTGGATTCCTCTGTCGACTTTTTAAACTGTTTGTCTTCCAACTGATTGGCTCAGTGAGACAACGTTTAGGTCAGCCCAGCTAGCTGACTGCCAAAGGGAAATCACTTTTTTTTTTTTTTTTGCATCTGAAACAGTGCAAAAAGATCACTTAGACTTTTAAAAGGTACAAGCTTTTTCCAGATTCACCCCAACAACTTTTTTCCCCAAGAACATTTTCCGTTCCGAGGAGCGTCCAGTGAACGGCCAGCATGTGGGAGTTCCGGTCCATGGCGTTTTGGCGGGCGGTCTTCGCTGAGTTCTTCGGTACCATGTTCTTTGTGTTTTTCGGCATAGGCGCTGCGCTGCGCTGGACCACTGGGCCTCACCACATCCTGCACGTAGCTCTGTGCTTCGGCTTGGCGGCTGCCACCATCATCCAGTCCATCGGCCACATCAGCGGCGGCCACATTAACCCGGCCGTCACCTTCGCCTATCTGGTAGGCTCCCAGATGTCCCTGTTCCGCGCTTTTTTCTACTGGGCTGCCCAATTTCTGGGGGCCGTGGCCGGGGCCGCCGTGCTCTATGGGGTCACCCCAAAAAACATGAGGGGCAACATGGCTCTCAACATGGTAAGACACCACTCACCCACATCTCAAAAAGCACTGGGCCTATTCCCTTTATTCCCTTCATGGTGCACTGCAAAATACCTGCACTATATAGGGAATAGGGTGCCATTGTGGACCCTTGTCAGCTCAAATAAGCAAAAAAAATAATTATATATATATATCAACAACAGTCAACAATGTTGATAGGGTTTGATAATTGTTTGGTTTCGTTTCGGTAGGCTTCTTGAATGTAATTGGGGATTTAGAAAGGGTAGAGATGAACAGGGATTAGGGAATCATCACGGAACCTTCTGGTAACTACGGTTGCTACTGTACAATGAGCACAATCCAAGCCATCAGTGTTATGTAAAACTGAGGCTATAGCGGTGAGGCCACTGAAAGCATTGATAAAATAGTTTTTGTTTTAACCAGTTTGGGTTGATTTGTGTTGCATCTTTGATTGAGTCATTTTACAAACCTAACTTGAAGACCACATCTAATTGCGCAAACAATATACACTTTATTAGAAAGAGGACAGACTTATTTTACAAAATGACTTGTCCACAAAGGACCTCAAGTCTGATGCATATTTTTATTCTCTGGCCATCTACAGCTGCAGCCTGGCGTCAGCCTGGGCATGGGCACCACAGTGGAGGTGTTTCTGACCATGCAGCTGGTGATTTGTATCTTTGCCGTGACGGATGAGAGGAGGAACGGACGCATGGGCTCTGCTGCCCTGTCCATCGGCTTCGCTGTCACAGTCGGACACCTCATGGGGGTGAGCAACACACACACACACACACACACACACACACACACACAGACACACAGACACAGACACACACACACAGACACACACACACACACACACACACACACTCATAAACACACACACACACACACGGATAGGGGAACACACACGTGATCACCAAAAGGTACTCATAGTGGAATACACACACAAAAAACGGCATTGTGTACAACAGAAACGCGTATTTCATTCTGAGCGCCCGGTTGTCCTTCTCTGCTGTAGATGTACTACACTGGTGCTGGAATGAACCCTGCTAGATCTTTCGCCCCTGCTGTGCTCTTCAGGAACTTTGTCAACCACTGGGTGAGAAACGCACAGTCATACACCATAATGCAGCATCTGAAATATTTGTATAATAGATCAAATCATCCACCATGTCAATGGATTCTATGGTCTTATGGTATTTAAGAGTATAGTTAATACCAAAACTATATCAGCGACAACAATACAAGTCGCTCGTGCCATATCTTCATGCTAACCTTGTGTGTTGTGTTGTGTTGTGTCAGGTGTACTGGGTGGGTCCCATGATAGGAGGTGCTATGGGCGCTCTTCTGTACGATTTCATGCTGTTTCCCCGCATGCGCGGTCTTTCTGAGCGCCTGGCCACACTGAAGGGTAGCCGACCCCCCGAGACGGAGACCCAGCAGGACGCCCGCGGGGAGCCCATCGAGCTCAAGACACAAGCCCTATAAGCCTGTCCCTATCTGGGGACGGGGATGAGGGACAGGCCCTGTGTCGACCAACCCCCGTGCTACCCCCAACCCGTCAACACACACACACTCACTCCTACAGACTCACTAACTAACACACAGACACACACACTCACATTGAGACACACTGACTAAACATGCAGATTCAGACGTGTATTTATACACAAACTGTACACACACCCATACACACCCATACACACCCATACACACCCATACACAGACAGGTTCACAACCTTCAACCTCAACATGCAACGAGACTTCTCTCCCTCCAACCTCACTCTGTATACTGAATTGGACATTGTGATTGATAGAGGCGAACAGGGAGGGCCTGCTCCAACAGTCCCACAACCCCCTCCCCCCCCCCCTCCTCCTCAGCCGCACCAGGTCTTCCCCTCACACATCCACATAGACACAAGGACCAGACCTGTCACAACAGAAGCATGTGGGTGAGGTGTAGGTGGGCACCCACTGGGCACAGACGTCAATTCCCACATTGGTTCCACGTCGTTTCATTGAAATGACGTGGAAACAACGTTGATTCAACCAGTGTTTGCCCAGTGGGGATGTAGGTATGGGTGGGGTAAGAGGTAAGGGCATGGGTGGGCTTTGGGCAGGTAAGGGTATAGGATAGAGGGGTTGGGGTGAGGATAGAGGGGCAACAGGTTTTTAGTCGGATAGGGTTGTGTTAGATCAGTGAAGATGGGCATGCTTTTTCATTATGCATCTGATTTATCGCTCTCAATTTTTTTCCAGTTGTTTTCTGCACTTCAGACACAAGACGTGGATGTATGATACCATTAGATTTTTACCAGGGTTTCATTTTTCAAATCACTTCAATTTATCTCTGTGTGCGTGCGTGCGTGAGTGTGGGTGCTTCTACAGTATGTGTGTGTGTGAGTGAGAGTGAGTGCGTGTGTGCCTGTTTGTGCGTGGGTGTGTTTGCCAGTGAGTGTGTGTCCGTATGTGAATTCGTGTTTAATCGAGTTCGCAGAAACAGTACTTTTCATTTTGTTTTCTTTTCATGACCACTCTCCTGTTCGTATCATGATTATCTTTCATTACGTTATCAATTTTTAAGACATATAACTTATCCTCCCCTCACTGTGGTATTTGCTATGATATTCATTTTTACACAAATCATCTGCTTTTTTGTTCAGAAAAAGAAAAAAAAAATAATTTTAAAGGAAATGTTGTATCCCAAACCGGACTGATTCCTTTCACTACAGAATGGCTGCATAAGCTTTTCATGAACTCTCCTTTTATGATTTGATCTTTAATGTCAGCATAAGGCAGTTTAAACCATATTTAAATGAAAATAAACCAAAAAAACTTGATACAAAATGTGTGTCATCGTGTTTTGTTAACTCCATTATACCAGTACGGCATTTAATGCCCTGTATTGCGTTGGCTTGCAGTAAGTGGGAATGACCACAAGATGATGCTCCCCCACATGTTTCTGGCTCCCCTTCCCCCCCAAATTGAGAATGTTGAAAACAACAAAAAAAGTGTTTAACCTTGTCTGCCTTGAAGTTCATTAGAACTCCACCGACCTGCTGTTGCGTAGTTGAACCAAGAACTATATGTGACCACTTGGTTAAAGCGACACCGTTCTGCCAAGTACACCCATACCAGAGTGGCCACCGCAAAGCCCAAGAGCCTGAGCCGATCAGGAAGTTGCTGTAGCCCTGCTTGGGATATTTAGCCTATATTGTCTATTGGGTGAGACGCAGGGTCCGTTCTAGCTTGATAGGCCATATCAGGGTGGGAAATTGGACCTGTAAATTGGGCCGAGTTGAAGTTAATAATGCATTTAGGTTCTAGCTTATTGAGACGCATGAATGCATCGCACCAAAAGCTTGATTTTGACGGCTGTTTTAAAACGAATTTCCTGCAATTCTATGTACTAATGATTTACGTTCACCACCTGGTCAATTTATTTGATGATTAAATCTATGCAAATAAATTAGATGAATGAATAGTTCACACCTCTGTTTTCTTTTATTCTGTAACCGGGTATATTGTAACCATGTGCTATTGTAACCAGCTTACGTTTAGAAGCACTCAAATCATTGAAAATAACACTCATAAAGATATGCTGCCTATACACCCTAATAGTCCTACTCATCACGTATTATTATGACAACTGGAAGATTATCACTTCGCGCAACTGCGCTCGTTTAGTCAAGTTATATCAAAGCTGTGTTCATTTTTTTCTCTTATTTTTCTTTCCTTAATTCTGTTTTCCCCCCGTCTCTCCCTGTGTTCTATGACCTCACTGGTCACAGACGTCGATTCAACGTCGGTTCAATGTCATTTCCTTGAAAGGACGTGGGAAACAACGTTGATTCAACCAGTGTGTGCCCTGTGGGAAGGAGCTAACTATAAACATGTCCAGACCATTATGAGAATACAACAATAGCAACATAGTTTCCCCCATGGGGACAGAGAGGAGTGAGCGATTGTTTTTAGCGCCTGCCAGCTACAGCTTCTCTGTGTCCCTCGAGTGTTTCTCTGGATCTGAAAGAGTACATTTGTTCGATGCTGTTGGTGCTGTACCAACCAGGGCACCATCAGTAGGTGCATCTTGGTAGTCTGAACTGGCTTCCTCTCTGTCTCCTCTCGGTATTCAGCACTGATCAAAAACAGATGGTGTGTGTTTATTTTAGCCAGTTTCTGTGTCCCAATAAGTCTGTATGTGTGTGTGATGATGACTAAGTATGGCCATGAGACTCCTCCAGTTGACTTTGTTCCAGCTCTCACCAGCCTCCGGTGTTTGAGCAATACTGTCTGTGTGCTGGAGTATGGAGGGTTAAGGCTGTGGGTGTTTCCCACATCGATAAGACAGCAGCGTTTTACCCCAGATACAACAGAATTATTTTCTGGTTGAATAAAGGGAAGATTCGAAGGAGTTGGTGTAGAAATGAAGTCTGTGTGTAATCCAAGTGTATGTCTTTCTTCACTTTGAATATTTTCTCGAAATGTCTTCTTCAAAACTGATACTCCCACCACCACCACACACACACTCAACACAGATGTCCAGCACAGATGGTAATGGTAAGCCACCCAAACACTCCAGACCTCCAGTGTCCACACACAAGCAAAAACATCATCTGTGAATTAACCAGAGCATGTAGACCAAGACTTCATTCACACGTCATGACATCTTGGTTTTCAAAAAAACAAAAAACAGTCATGTCATTTTGTTTAATTACAAATTATTTTTATTATGCATATTTTCTTGTGGTTGTATGGCTTCATCATACATGTGAATAAGGTGGTTATATAGACAGAGACTCCTGGAGCAGCTCTGTACCCTAAACTGCAGCCGGCCCAGAGACAATGGCACAACGCTGACTCTCACAATGGGGACTGACACTGAAGCTAACAAAAACACATTCATACACTGGCACACTCACGCGTACTCACTGCCTCACACACACAGACAACTACTGAATCACCCCCCCCCCCCCCCCCCCCCCCCATATAGCATCAATCAGTCAAGTATGGACACGAAGGTTCTAGCAGAGATCATTTCACCTTTCCTGATAGACAACTATTGTATCGTTATAACATCACGTTACTATTCCAATACCAAATAGTACAGCCTGTATTGTTTTCTGCATCTGCTCATGTTTAAAAATACTGAGATAGTCAGTTACCCCAGCTGCTGCAGGTCTCTAATGATGATGAATATGGAAATAGATACTTTACTAAAATCTGCTTTGACGTGAATATCTTAGGGTAACAATTATATAAAAAGCATATGTTACAGTGTTGTCTACCTTATACATATTCATCCCATACTCCATTAGAATAATAATAATGGCATATTCAGTGAAATTGTGATTATCTCAATCTGCAATAATTTACTCACAAATATGGAGGACATGGAAAATGGGAATAGAGCAGATAGACGGACAAGCAGAGACGACAGAGAGTGCATAAACATTTTCCACTGGAGGTATGAATCTTGTAAAAATGGACATAGAACAAAATTCTGAAGTAGAGAATAGAATGTACAGAGGTGATAAGGCCACGTACAGAAAGGTATTCCTGAAGAATGTCCAGAAGAGGATGCTGCCCATATACAGTGCCTTCAGAAAGTATTCCCTTGGACTTTTTCCCACATTTTGTTGCGTTACAGCCTGAATTTAAAAAAGGATTAAATTGAGAATTTGTCACTGGCCTACACACCATATGGGGATAATGTCAAACTTATGTTTTTCAACATTTTCTCAGTTGAGTAGTGAAGTTCAAACACAGATTCAACCACAAACACCAGGGAGGTATTTTTTGAATATCCCTTTTAGCATGGTTAAGTTATTAATCACACTTTGGAAGATGTATCAATACATCCAGTCATTACAAAGATAACTCAGTTGCCGGAGAAGAAGGAAACCGCTCAGGGATTTCACCATGAGGCCAAGGGTGAGTTTGTGATTATAGTTTGTGATCGGAGAAAACTGAGGATGGATCAACAACATTACAGTTACTCCACAATAGTACCCAATTGACAGAGTCAAAAGAAGGAAGCCTGTACAGAATAAAAAATATTCCAAAACATGCATCCTGTTTGCCAACAAGGCACTAAAGTAATACTGCAAAACATGTGTCAAAGCAATTCATTTTATGTCCTGAATACAAAGTGTTACGTTTGGGGCAAATCAAATACAACACATTGCTAAGTACCACTCTACATATTTTCAAGCATAGTGGTGGCTGCATCATGTTATGGGTATGCTTGTAATCATTAAGGACTAGGGAGTTTTTCAGGATTAAAAAAAATGGAGCTAAGCATAGGCAAAATCCTGGTTCAGTCTGCTTTCCACCAGACATTGGGAGATTAATTCACCTTTCAGCAGGACAATAACTTAAGACACAAGGCCACATCTAAACTGGAGTTGCAAACCAAAAAGACAGTGAATGTTCCTGAGTGGCTGAGTTACAGTTTTGACTTCAATCTACTTGAAAATATATGGCAAGACCTGAAAATGGATGTCTAGCAATGATCAACAACCAATTTGACAGAGCTTGAAGACTTTTGAAAATAATAAAATGGTCAAATATTGTCCAATCCAGGTGTACAAAGCTCTTAGAGACTTACCCAGAAAGACTCACAGCCGTAATCGCTGCCAAAGGTGTTTCTACAAAGTATTGACTCAGGGATGTGAATTTGATATTTTCTTTTCTTTTCAAAAAATTTGCTAAACTTTCTAAAAACATGTTTTCACTTTGTCATTATGAGGAGTTGTGTGTAGATGGGTGAGAAAGAAAAAATATTTAATATTTTTTTAATTCAGGCTGTAACAGGCTGTAGCAGGGGTATGAGTACTTTCTGAAGGTACTGTAAATCCTACTAAATTACTAGAGGGGGCGATAAAATAGCCTCTGAAATATATGTAAACAGAAAGCTGTGAGTGCTATTATGTGATACAATATCAGTACTTGTTGCATTTACAATGTGTCTAAGTCCCATTAACTGATTGGCGCCAGTGTATGGCTGTGAATTCACATAATTTTTTGAATGGAATGTTGGTATATTGGCAGCTAATTTGACAAATTTATAGAATAATTTCTCTAAACCTGGCTGGCTAGCTAGCTAACACAGTGCTGATAAATTCTTCACATTCATTGCTTTACACAATACCTTATCACAGCACTGGCAAACCATGGTTGACCATCTCCCTGACCAACATGGCTGACCTTTGGACCATCATAAGAAGGTTCATGTCCATTCTAGTATTCTAATTCTATCATGCTGCGTCTGTCTCACCTCGCTAATGAAATGTTCAGCAGTAACTTCTGGAAGAGTAAGGCGGAGAATCTGGTGACCTATAATGGCTATCCAACCCATCTTCGCCCAACCTTCAAACCCCATCCACTGCATTTAAAGGGCTGCTCAGAAAAGCCTTAGCTATTTGTGTACGAGGGTGGGTGGTCTCTGCGGGTAAGGAGTGGAAGGTGGTAGGTTCTCGAATGATTAATTCTCCTCTTCTTGTGTTCTCATGGTCCATTGACTCCATCACGTTTGGCATCGGACACCAGGAGAGCTCGTCAAACATTCATATAAACATTGGCGACAACAGCAATAGTAGTATAGTAACAACTACGATAACAATAATGGATAATAACCCTAATAGAAAAACAGGAAGAAATCTCAGTGTGTTTTGTTTTTCTTTGTTTTCACAAAGCCCTTTGGATTCTGACCCCACTCTCTCCTTGGTTTCCGGGAGTCTCGTCCTGATGATGTCACAGGTCATAGTGCAATAATCCTCTTTGTTCCAAGTCTGCATACGTTGTTGTCATGTGTCCCCCTCCGATTACCCTCACTCACCTCCATAGCCCAGGCCCCCCTCACTGCATTCGGTCGGGGTGGTGGAGGGGATATTGGAGGTAGGCTGCAGGGGGGGCAGAGAGGCCAGTGAGGGGGTTGAGGGAGAGGTGGATGGGTGTGGGAGGGGTGGGGGGGGCAGACATGGTAGGGCCTGGTGTGGCGGGGGAGTAGCTGTAGCGGAGGTAGCTAGCGGAGGGCGAGGGGGCGTAGGGGTAGTGCTCCAGGCCAGTGGAGGGGGTGGAGGTGTAGGGGGCATAGGCTGAGCTATAGTCCAGATACGGGGAGGAGAGGGAGGCCTGAGAGGGGCTGAGGTGGGACTGGAGCAACAGGCTGGGCTGGAGGAAGGCCTGGGGGTACACATACTGCTGGGCCAATCTGAAGAGACAGAGAACATTATAGATACAAGTGTACAGCATGCAGTGTTATACATTAGGAAGGTATACACAGGCCTGAGGACACGCATACGGCTCAGCCATCATGGAGAAAGAGGCACGTACACTAGAGTATCTATAGATGATGTACCACACCACTGTAATTACAGGGGACACACAGTACCCAGTATGCCCAGTAAATGACTGACATATGGCATGGAACACTCAGCTTTCGAATAGTGCTAGCTTTAGCATAGTATTACCCGAATACTGTATGTAAAGATTTACGTCAAGCACACACAATGTGTAGATCAGGATCCTTGTAAAATAATACCGTAGAATGTGAGATGGGCACGTGATAAAATGTCTCTGAATGTCAATCCCTTTCATCAGGGGGATTGTAACAACTGGGTTTTTATAATTGGCTATTTTAGTGGAGAGCTTTGTCTAATTACGTCCCTGGGAAGCAGAAAATAACACCCGAGGGAAAAGGACTTCACCCCAATGCTCAACAGGTAGAGAGAAGAGACCGGGGGGGAGGAATGACTCGGGAGAGGCGAGACTATCTCCATGTCCAGAGGATATAGAGGGTAGAATACAGGCAACAAAGAGAACGTAAAGGAGGGACATGAGGAGACTGCCAATAATAAAGGAGGGAGGAGGGGAGAGAGAGAGGCTCAGTTTGGATGGTATGCTGTTTTACAAGAGAGGCTCAGTTTGAGCCATTCTAAAGGCGACCGACCGCATGCTTCCCAGCCAAGACAGTTCGGAAGGCGTTGTGCATATATTATCACCTTCGGTGAGGGTTTTTCCGGTTGTTCGGGCACACAAAACTTTTTCTAGAGGCAAGCCAAAGTCGGTAGCCGAAGTCTACACCCTTTCGTCGGTGATTGGTTAACAGTAGGGATTCTTCCATGAAGACTTTGCTGTCATTCAACGAGACATGCAACTAGTTCTGATGTAATTTTCTTGAGGGGGGGAGTAATACTTCACCAAACATTAGATGTAAAATTGTGTCTAAGATCTAAGATCTCTTCTGCAAAAAGGTCAAAATGAATGACAGATGTCTTGAGTTATCTTAGATTAATTCTGGCTATTTTGAGGAAGTGAATACTGCTCCAGTGTCTCGAAGCGGACAAACAGCACTATTTCTGCTTTTTCTCATTTTTCAAGCGAATGCATTTTAAGGAGTATGCGGGCACACTCGTTCGGTTCGCCTAGTCGACTTTGGCTAGCTGCCAGCCGAACTGAAGCATGCTGACACCGTAACACTGCCACTTCAGCAAAGGACAACACAACTTCACACATGGACACACACACACCAGCCCTCAAATCCTGCCTGCCTTCCCAGATGTGTGTTTGCAGTGACTGAGCCCTATAATCCCCCCCCCTCCTCCCCTCAAACCCCACCCTGTCTCTGTGTTTCAACAGGAAACACACCCCACCACACTGCACCCGCCCGGCCTCCTCCTTCCTCTCCTCCTTCAAAAAGAGAACAGTATTTGAATAAAGTGCCAAATCTCACTTCTCTGTCAGCGCCCTGCCTGGCGTCTGCCCTGCCTGGTGTCTGCCCTGCCAGCTAGCTGGACCAGATGGTGCCTCAGCGGCTGCCTTGCCAACTCTGGGTCCTACAGGCAGCCACTGGACCACATTCTGACCCCCCCCCCCCACTTGCATTCACACACACCTCTTCACAGCCACTCCTACCATTAGTCCCCTCTCCTCTTAAACATCCATGTAAATACACCAAGGCTGGGGACAGAAGCTCTGTTTATCTTTGTTATTTGCCCTTTACAATAGGACAGACAGACAGAGCCCCACAGAAGGAGCCCGACTCTATTAGCTCTGAGGCAATGGTGCTTACTTACCACCACAATTATGAGTTTGGATGTTTTTTTTGGGGGGGGGGGTAGTCAAGACTTCAGAGTAGTAGTAGTCAAGACTTCATGAAGATAGATCAATCCACCCCATACCAAGTGACTTCCGCAAAAGATTAAGAAAATAGGAAGTCCTTTTCATTGTTGTGGCAGACAGACAGCGACTTTATCATGATCAAACCCAGTCGAAGAGAGGGTGCACTTGTGCTTTAATTGTCCATTGGTTCTCTGAAGGAGACATTCAATCAGCCCACCATAATTCATTCACAGGCTCATTTGGGTCAGCCTCAATTCCCTTACCACTCAATATATCATTCAATAATTGAAAGCCAGCGGCTGAAATATTAATAGCCCTGCGAGCCATGGGGGTTTGAAGGGCCTATCACAATCCCTGCTCCCACAGAACACACACCCCAATCAGACTGGCCTCACAGAATAGGAAAGGATAATTTAGCCTAATATAGTATAGCACTCATCAGAAACCATGGACAGCTCTGGTCATCTCCCTTCTGACCAAACAAATGCCAGAGAGATGTTTTATTTCTGGGTCAAACTAAGTTAGTTGTGAAGTACACTGAGTGTACAAAACATGCACAAAAGCTCTTTCCATGACATAGACTGACCAGGTGAACGCTATGATCTCTTATTGATGTCACCTGTTAAATCCAATTCAATCAGTGTAGACGAAGGGGACGAGGCAAGTTAAAGAGGGATTTTTAAGCAAGACAAAAGATGTAAGTGCCTTTGAAAGGGGTATGGTAGTAGGTGCCAGGCGCACCGGTTTGTGCCAAGAACTGCAACGCTGCTGAGTTTTTCACACTCAACAGTTTTCCATGTGTATCAAGAATGGTCAACCACTCAAAGGACACCAGCCAACTTGACAGAAGTGTAAGGAAGCTTTGGAGTCAACATGGGCCAACATCCCCGTGGAACATTTTCGACACCTTGTAGAGTCCATGCCCCGATGAATTCAGGCTGTTCTGAGGGCAAAAGGGTGTGCAAGAAAACATTAGTAAGGTGCTCCTAATGTTTTGTCCACTCATTGTAGATCACTGTAATAACTTTGGTACCAAATATTCAGAAATAGCCTGCCACTTACCAGTATGAGTGAGTTGACTGAAACTGTTTTAAGTGTCAACAGTGCTCTTTCCCACAGACACACAAACAAGCACACGCACATCCCATGCCACTGAGACAGTTCACCCATCTATCACACCCTGACTCACAGGCCAACCCCTCACTTCTCTACTCAGCCTGTTATCACAACACACTCGTTACAGAGGGTTAGGAAAGAGAGAGAGAGAGAAGGAAAGATACAGAGGGGGAGGAAAGATACAGAGGGGGAGGAAAGAGAGAGAGAGAGAGAGAGAGGAAAGATACAGAGGGGGAGGAAAGAGAGAGAGAGAGAAGGAAAGATACAGAGGGGGAGGAAAGAGAAAGAGAGAGAGAGAGCAAGAGAGATGCAGGATAGAGAGGGAGAGCGAGATGAAGGAAAGATACTGAGGGGGAGGAAGAGAGAGAGAGAAGGAAAGAAAGATAGAGGGGGAGGGAGAGCCATAAGCAGGCTAAGAATATCCCCATGTCCAAATGTATCCATGTTAGGAAACAGCAGCAGGCCCGCCAGTTAAGTGAAGCAAGTCAGTGTCTGGATATTCTCACTGAGTTGTGTTCTCTTGTAACCGATGGTAGCACAGCTGGATGAGGGGTCATTCTCAGACTCTATGAGACCACTGGGACTGTCAGTTACAACATGTGCCGAACACACAACTAGACAGACAAATTGACAAGAGGAAAAGATGAAAGGAAGAGATTAGGGGAAGAGGCCGACAGAGACGGAGAGAGTGGTTCCTTCTTACCCATACTGCCTCTGGATCAGGGCGGGATGGACCTGCTGCACACCGATGGAGAAACCTGTGTGGCAGAGAGAACCCAGCAGGGTCAGAGACCATCAGATTCTATATAAAAACAGCAGTGAGGGACATCATCTGAGAGGACAAGACGGAAATCAGACCAGGACAGACAGACATACAGAGCTTGTATAAGGGACAGGGTGCCTGGAGGAAGAGATCCTACCACTCATTTACTTTTCATCTCGCTGTCCCTCCGTCTTTCCCTCCCTTGGTGAGCTGAACAGACTCTGGCACTGTTTAAATAAGCGAAACCGAGAATCTACGGGGACACTGACGAGAAACCACACACACACACACAGCTCTGACCTCGTTGACTCCTGAGTTCACCATGAATGTGAAGATAGGAGACTCATCTCTCCTTCCTTCCTTCCTTGTATTGCGCTCTCCCTCCCTCTCAATATCTCACTACGTTCAAACTCCTTTTTCCTCTCACAAACACTTAATGTGCCTAACTCTTACACAGACACACCCCCCCGTGGTAATGTTCTGTTTATCATGACTCCCTGGGTGAGTTGAGTCACACAGGACAAGGAAGAGTCAGATCTGCTGTTATTTCTCCCCCCCCCCCCTCTCATGATCACCCCCACCACCACACACACCCACACACAGACTCTCTCATCTCACACAAAATACCTAAATACCATGCTCTGACATCTCATCAACTGCATGTTTGGAGTGTAACATAGCAACAACACCCCAACAGAGGTACAGTATACTGCTGTGCGTCATTCACACATATGCTACATCTAAAAATGACATCCTGTCATCTATATAGTGGTGCACTAGATTTCATCCCTGTATTTTCTCCACAGGCTGAGAGGAGAGTGAGTGTGTGGAGTCAATGGGAAAAAGAGGCTGGTGGTTAACAGCCTGGTGATCAACAGGCTGGTGGTTAACAGGCTGGTGGTTAACAGGCTGGTGGTTAACAAGCTGGTGGTTAACAGGCTGGTGGTTAACATGCTGGTGGTTAACAAGCTGGTGGTTAACAGGCTGGTGGTTAACAGGCTGGTGGTTAACAGGCTGGTGGTTAACAGGCTGGTGGTTAACAGGCTGGTGGTTAACAAGCTGGTGGTTAACAAGCTGGTGGTTAACAGGCTGGTGGTTAACAGGCTGGTGGTTAACAGGCTGGTGGTTAACAAGCTGGTGGTTAACAGGCTGGTGGTTAACAGGCTGGTGGTTAACAGGCTGGTGGTTAACAGGCTGGTGGTTAACAGGCTGGTGGTTAACAGGCTGGTGGTTAACATGCTGGTGGTTAACAAGCTGGTGGTTAACAAGCTGGTGGTTAACAGGCTGGTGGTTAACAGGCTGGTGGTTAACAGGCTGGTGGTTAACATGCTGGTGGTTAACAAGCTGGTGGTTAACAAGCTGGTGGCTAACAGGCTGGTGGCTAACAGGTGGTTAACAAGCTGGTGGTTAACAGGCTGGTGGTTAACAGGCTGGTGGTTAACAAGCTGGTGGTTAACAGGCTGGTGGTTAACAAGCTGGTGGTTAACCGGCTGGTGGTTAACAAGCTGGTGGTTAACAGGCTGGTGGTTAACAAGCTGGTGGTTAACAAGCTGGTGGTTAACAGGCTGGTGGTTAACAGGCTGGTGGTTAACAGGCTGGTGGTTAACAGGCTGGTGGTTAACAGGCTGGTGGTTAACAGGCTGGTGGTTAACAGGCTGGTGGTTAACAAGCTGGTGGTTAACAGGCTGGTGGTTAACAAGCTGGTGGTTAACAGGCTGGTGGTTAACAGCTGGTGGTTAACAGGCTGGTGGTTAACAGGCTGGTGGTTAACAGGCTGGTGGTTAACAGGCTGGTGGTTAACAGGCTGGTGGTTAACAGGCTGGTGGTTAACAGGCTGGTGGTTAACAGGCTGGTGGTTAACAGGC